>NW_025208039.1:13442-14000 GCF_004010195.1 Chiloscyllium plagiosum | reverse complement strand
AAAAGATAGAGTAGATGAACATAAACTATTTCCTCTGATAGGACATTCTACAACTACGGTGTTGTCTGAAACTTAAGGCCAGACCATTCAAGAAAGAAGTTAGGAAGCACTTCTACACAAAGGGTGGTAGATATTTGAAACTATCTTCCACAAATGGTAATTGATGTTAGATTAGTTGTTAATTTTAAATCTAAAATTATTTTTGTTAAGCAAAGCTGTTAAAGGACAGAGACCAAAGGCAGGTATATGGAGTCAGGCCGCAAATCAGCTAAAGCTTTCTGTAGGTATGTGAGGAATAAAAGGATGATTAGGATAGGAACAGGGCCAGTCAAAGACAGAAGTCGGAAGTTGAGTGTGGACCCTGTAGAGATCGGAGAGGTACTAAATGAACATTTCTCATCGGTGTTCACTCAGGAAAAGGAGAATATTGTAGAGGAGAAGAATGAGGTACGAGATATTAGACTAGAAAGGATCGAGTTTAGTTACGCACAAGTGTTATCAATTCTAGAAGGAGTGAAAGTAGACAAGTGCCCTGGACTGGATGGGATTTATCCGAGG
>NW_025208039.1:0-1792 GCF_004010195.1 Chiloscyllium plagiosum | reverse complement strand
CTGCTTGGACTGCAGTGATTGTTCATTATAATATACTGCTTGGACTGCTGTGATTTCTCAGTACAATATACTGTTTGGACTGCTGTGATTGCTCAATACAATATACTGCTTGGCCTGCTGTGATTGCTCAGTACAATATGCTGCTTGGACTGCAGTGATTGTTCATTATAATATACTGCTTGGACTGCTGTGATTTCTCAGTACAATATACTGTTTGGACTGCTGTGATTGCTCAATACAATATACTGCTTGGCCTGCTGTGATTGCTCAGTACAATATGCTGCTTGGACTGCAGTGATTGTTCATTACAATATACTGCTTGGACTGCTGTGATTTCTCAGTACAATATACTGTTTGGACTGCTGTGATTGCTCAATACAATATACTGCTTGGCCTGCTGTGATTGCTCAGTACAATATGCTGCTTGGACTGCAGTGATTGTTCATTATAATATACTGCTTGGACTGCTGTGATTTCTCAGTACAATATACTGTTTGGACTGCTGTGATTGCTCAATACAATATACTGCTTGGCCTGCTGTGATTGCTCAGTACAATATGCTGCTTGGACTGCAGTGATTGTTCATTATAATATACTGCTTGGACTGCTGTGATTTCTCAGTACAATATACTGCTTGGACTGCAGTGATTGCTCAATGCAATATACTGCTTGGACTGCTGTGATTTCTCAGTACAATATACTGTTTGGACTGCTGTGATTGCTCAATACAATATACTGCTTGGCCTGCTGTGATTGCTCAGTACAATATGCTGCTTGGACTGCAGTGATTGTTCATTATAATATACTGCTTGGACTGCTGTGATTTCTCAGTACAATGTACTGCTTGGACTGCTGTGATTGCTCAATAGAATATACTGCTTAGAATGCAGTGATTGCTCAATACAATATATTGTTTGGACTGCTGTGATTGCGCAGTATAATATACTGCTTGGACTGCTTTGATTGCTCAACGCAATGAACTGCCCTGACTGTTGTGATTGCTCAATACAATATATTGCTTGGACTGCTATGATTGCCCAATACAATATATTGCTTCGACTGTTGTGATTGCTCAGTTCAATATACTGCTTAGACTGCAATGATTGCTCAATACAATACACTGCTTGGACTGTTGTGATTGCCCAGTACAATATACTGTTTGTACTGCTGTGATTGCTCAATACAATATTCTAATTGATAAATATGAATGTGTAGGTCTAGAACCAATTTCTGTAGTAGATGGGAAGCTGAGTCCTCAGCTTCCTACTTATCAAATTGGAGAGAGATGGATCCGTAATTCAACACTGCTGAGGAGAAGTCAGATGGAACCTTCAAGAGGGACATCGCCATTGTGAACCTACTAGATTATATGTACTTTAACGAACTTGTTGAATGTTCAACTCCAGAACTGATTGAAGTACTCATTCAAGAATTGTAGCCTATTTTCCAAAATCATCACATTGGGAATATCATGTGCTGCAAAAATACCATGTCATACTCAAATAACTGTTTCTGTGTCATGGCATACAACTTCTTAACCTAAATCCAAATGGTGGTGTTAGTGTTGGAAACTGCATTAATGAAGAAATTAGAAAGGCAAGTAATGTTGAGAATTTGTTAATAATGGGACACTGCAATTTACAGAGTGTGCGAACAATCATCACTAATAGTATGAAGAATGCATTCCTGGAGTGTGTATAAATTGTATTTTTAGAGCTGTTCTTTGGGAGCAACCAACTCGGGTCAGACTACTTTGGATTTAGTGTTGTGCAATGAATAAGGACTAATTGAA
>NW_025208038.1:13136-14000 GCF_004010195.1 Chiloscyllium plagiosum | reverse complement strand
AAAAGTCCTGTCCAGTTTAAAGTTTCCTGGATGATAACAGGACAAACATCTTTCCTCTTAACCCTTGACATTCCAACAAGAGTGTGGGTAATGGTTAACATTCAGAGAGGTGCTTGCCTTTGTGTGCAGGTGGTGGCTCAGTTGCAAGGTTTCTGGTTCAAGTTGACTCCAAGACTTGGATTCAATCAGAATACTACTGTTACTGTGCTGCCCTGCTAGAGGTGGTGCCTTTTGAATGAGGTGTCAAAATGAACCCTTATCTGCCTGCTCGGGTGGGTGTAAAAAGTCCCATGGCACTACTTTAAAGAAAAGCAGGGGAGTTCTCCATTTGTCATGGTGTACTTCCTGCTCAATCAACATTACATAAACAGATTGTTTGGCCATTATCAGACTGCTGTTTGTTGAGTTTGCTGAATGCATTCTGACATTACAATAATGACTACAATTCAAAAAGTACAAAATTGGCCTAAGGTAGCTTGGGATCAAAAACAGAAATTGCTGGAAAAGCTCAGCAGGTCTGGCAGTGGAAGAAATTAGTTAACATTTCGGATCCGGTGGCCCTTCCTTAGAACTGATGATAGCTCGGAAAACGTCAGTTTATAAGCAGAAGATAGGGTGGGGGGGGAGAGGGATAAGGAGGAAGTGATAGGTGGGGATAGAGCCCAAAAAGACAGAAGAGCAGTGAGGCAGACAAAGGAGTGGCTAGGGATCCAGTTGGGAGGATGAATAGTTATTAATGGGGAGTGTTCGTGGCTAACAATGGGTTGTGTGTAATAGCAGATTATGTGGTAACAAGGCTGGTGTTTGGGCTAGGTAAAAACAATGACTGCAGATGCTGGAAACCAGATTCTGGATTAGTGGTGC
>NW_025208038.1:0-1021 GCF_004010195.1 Chiloscyllium plagiosum | reverse complement strand
ATCCAGTGGACACTGGCAGGGAGACTAGAGGCCTGGTTTGAGTCTGCCTGCCGACTCGCTTGCCCTGGTAGCCTGAATCCAGGATCTTTATCCTTTTTTTCTCTCATCTCTCTTGCTCATAATTTGCTTTACTCAGTATTTGATCTCTCGCTGTGAGACTCATAGCGTCATACAGTATGGAAACAGACACTTCGGCCCAACCAGCCCATGTTGACCATTATCTTAAACTAAACTAGTCTCACCTGCCTACTCCTGGCCCATATCCCTCCAAACCTTTCCTACCCATGTACTTATCCAAATGTCTTTTAAATGTTGTAACTGTACCCACATCCACCACTTCCTCAGAAAGTTCATTCCACACACAAACCACCTTCTGTATGAAAGATTTGCCCCTCACGTGTTTTTTAAATCTCTCTCCTCTCACCTTAAAAAAGTCCCCTTAGTCTTGAAATACCCCATCCTAGGGGAAAGACAACAACCATTAACTCTATCTATACCCTTCATTATTTTTTAAACTTCCACCTCCTACGCTCCAGTGAAAAAAAGTCCCAGCCTATCCAGCCTTTTGTTTCTAACTCAAACCTTCCGGTACAGTTCAGCTTGCACACTCACCCAGATTCCAATGCAGAATACCATGATACCTGCCATATGGAATTTGGCCTCTGCTGGGGATTATGCTCCATAAAAGCCTCCTCCTGTGCTAGATGTCTCCATCCACCCTGGACACCCCACTGTCCCCCTCTTGCTTTCTCTGTATAGACCAAATTCTTATTACCCATAGGGTAATAGGGGCATAACCCTCCTGGGGATAACACAAAATCATGAATAGTGCTCGACAGGAATGTCACCAATCTCACACAAAGGACTGTGCAATGCTTCAGGACTTGACAATCAGGAAAAACCAATAGGGTTTCGATCAGATCTCACCAATACCCGGATCTACAGGGTAGCAAATCCATGTAAAACACAGAGCGTGCTTACATATTAAACTAGCTTCATATGTCCAGTGCTTCACCACTCC
>NW_025208037.1:13623-14000 GCF_004010195.1 Chiloscyllium plagiosum | reverse complement strand
CTTTCCCCACCGCGCCTTGCCGGCAGTTGCCCCAAGCTTCAGCGCGTCCCTCAACATGTAGTCCTGGACCTTGGAATGTGCCAGTCTGCAACACTCAGTCAGTGTCAACTCCTTCAGCTGGAAGATCAGCAGGTTTCGGACCGCCCAGAGAGCGTCCTTCACCGAGTTGATGATCCTCCAGGCACAGTTGATGTTCATCTCGGTGTGCGTCCCGGGGAACAGGCCGTACAGCACGGAGTCCCGCGTCACGGCGCTGTTCGGGACGAATCTCGACAAACACCACTGCATTCCTCTCCAGACTTCCTCTACATAGGCACATTCCAGAAGGAGGTGTGTGACAGTCTCGTCCCCCCCGCAGCCGCTTCGAGGGCAGCGTG
>NW_025208037.1:5624-13249 GCF_004010195.1 Chiloscyllium plagiosum | reverse complement strand
GCTGTAGTTACACCCACGCTACCATGCGGGAGCCAGTTCCAGGATTCTGACCCACTGACAGTAAAGGCACAGCGATGTATTTCCAAGTCAGGAAGGTGGGAGGGGCACTTGCAGGTTTTCAGGTATCTGCTGCCCTTCTCCTGCGACACAGCAGTGGTCGTGAGGTTAGAAGGAGCTGTCCAAGGAGCCTTGGTGAACTTCTGCAGTGCAGCTTCTGGATGGTACACACTGCTGCGACTGAACATTGATTGCGGGAGGGAGGAAATGTTTCTCAATGGGGTGCCAACCAAGCAGGCTGCTTTGTCCTGCATGTCGTCAAAATCCTTGCATGTCCTACCTTGCTGGACATGTGCGTTGATGACATCACCTCAGGTGAGGAAGTGGGAGCACAGGGAACAGCAGGACTGACCATCCTGAGAGTTAAAGATGGAGAAGACAATGGAGGAATGTGTGGTGAAGAACGCAGTATCATTTAGGATCAATATCGGGTACAGAAAGAGAAACAGAGGGAAAGATGTACTGGACTGAGAATAAGGGAAAGAAGATGCAGAATACATTTTCAAATGACAAGGCTTCAACTTTAAAAAACTCCAGGGTGACTCAGTCTGCAGATTGGCATGGCATTAAGAAAGATGAATCCATGAGATGGGCACCAGTTTAAACTGCTTGTCAGGGTGAGGGGATGGGGGGGTTAATGTGGATAACTAGCAAGTGCTGACAAATAGTGGAGAGGCTGAGGCAGACACCAGGAGGCAGTGGATCGACTGGCAAATTCCGGAGACTCCTAACTGGCTGAGGCCTTGACCTGCTGGATTTCCCAGGAGATTTGTGCATCACGTTTCCCCAACCAACGTTAGAGCTCTGACGAGGTGTGCCCCATTCCCCCTTCCCCTGAACCCGTTACAGTTTCACGTGGCACAGTTTGAGGGGCTCGGAGTTCCTGCTGTTTAACCAGGGGTTGAAGAAGGGGAAGAGTTTGCCGTTGAAGGTGTCGGTGAAAGTGTAGAGGTGGCTCATGCTGTCGGCATCATAAAAGGAGATTTGCCCTCCCTCGTAATCCAGGTAGACCCCTATCTTCTTGGGCTTGGCGCCCAGTTTGAGGAGGGTAGAGGGAGCAGTCAGGGCCCCGTAGATGTGCTCTTGCCTCTGACATATGGTCCAATAGCCAACCGAGGGCATCAACGTGATCTGGCCCTTCCTTTGGGCATTCTCCCGGGCCAAGCCCAAGTCCCAGTCGGTCTTGTTAGCCACCTCCACCTCCCAGTAGTGCCGGCCGGAGCTGAAGCCCTGGCTGCTCAGCACGCAGGTGCAGGGCTCGAACCTCTCCTTGTTGTTCGGGAGGTTTTTCCTCTCATCGCCGGCGTGGACCGCGGTCAGGTCCTCGGACAGCAGGAGCCTGGCCTGCGCTGTGCCAGGATCCAGGGTCAGCGGTGCTGGCACTTTGTTTGTGAAAATAACAAGAAGGTTAGAAACGCGCGACACGGGAACAATCAATACCAGACACCATCAAGAGAAGAGCTGTCAACTGTTGTGGCGACATGGTGGCTCAGTGATCAGCGCTGCTGCCTCACAGCGCCAGAGACCCAGGTTCAATTCCCACCTCGGGCAACTGTCTGTGTGGCGTTTGCACATTCTCCCCGAGTCTGCGTGGGTTTCTGCCGGCTGCTCTGGTTTCTTCCCACAGGCTAAACATGTGCGGGTTCAGTGAACTGGCCATGCTAAATAATCCCATAGTGTTCAGGAATGTGTAGGTTAGCTAAATTAGTCAGGGTAAGTATAGGGGAATGAACAATGGGATTGGGTGGGATACTCTTCAGAGGGTCAGTGTGGACTTGTTGGGCCAAAGGGCCTGTTTCCACACTGTAGGGATTCTATAAAATCCAGTCAGGGAAATCAACTGGTTAGCAAGTTTGGATTTCATGGAATACAGGGGGAACTAGCCAGAACTGGCTTAAAGGTTGAAGACAGAGGGTGGTGGTGGAGGGTTGTTTTTCAGACTGGAGGCCTGTGAACAGTGGAGTGCCACAAAGATCAGTGCTGGGTCCTCTACTTTTAGTCATTTTTATAAATGCGAGCATAAGAGGTACATTTAGTAAGTTTGCAGATGACTTGGAGATGTAGTGGACAGCGAAGAGGGTTACCTCCAAGTACAACAGGATCTTGACCAGATGGGCCAATGGGCTGAGAAGTGTCAGATGGAGTTTAATTCAGATAAATGCAAGGTGCTGCATTTTGGGAAAGCAAATCTTAGCAGGACTTGTACACTTAATAGTAACGTCCTAGGGGGTGTTGCTGAACAAAGAGACCTTGGAGTGCAGGTTTGTAGATCCTTGTAAGTGGAGTCGCAGGTAGATAGGATTGTGAGGAAGGATTTTGGTATGCTTTCCTTTATGAGTCAAGTATTGAGTACAGGAGTTGGGAGGTCATGCTGTGGTTGTGCAGGTCATTGGTTAGGCCACTGTTGGAATATTGCGTGCAATTCTGGTCTCCTTCCTATCGGAAAGATGTTGTGAAACTTGAAAGGGTTCAGAAAAGATTTACAAGGATGTTGCCAGGGTTGGAGGATTTGAGCTGTAGGGAGAGGTTGAACAGGCTGGGGCTGGAGGATTGGAGGCTGAGGGGTGATCTTATAGAGGTTTACAAATTTATGAGGGGCATGGATAGGGTAGAGAGGCAAAGTCTTTTCCCTGGGGTGGGGGAGTCCAGAACTAGAGGAAGGGGTGGAGGCTGGTACAATTGCAACATTTAAGAGGCATTTGGATGGTATATGAATAGGAAGGATTTGGAGGGATATGGGCCGGGTGCTGGCAGGTGGGACTAGATTGGGTTGGGATATCTGGTTGGCATGGACAGGTTGGACCGAGGGGTCTGTTTCCGTGCTGTACGTCTCTATGACTCTATAATAGAAACATCTTTCGAATAGAATCCCTACAGTGTGGAAACAGGCCCTTTGGCCCAACAAATCCACATCAAACCTCCAAAGAGTATCCAACCCAAATCCATTCCTCTACCCCTGAACTAATGCACCTAAGCTCCACATCCCTGAACACTATCGGGCAATTTCGCATGGTGAATCCACCCTAACCCGCACATCTTTGGACTGTGGGAGGAAACCAGAACAAACCACGCAGAGACGGAGAGAATGTGCAAACCCCAGTCACCCGAGGCTGGAATCGAACCCAGGTTCCTGACGCTGCGAGACTGCAGTGCTAGCCACTGAGCCACCGTACAGGACAGGAAAAAACATACAGCTTGCTGCCATAGGGAGTGTTTGGAGTGGAGAGTGTGTGCATTTCAGGGGAAGCTGGATAAGTGAATGAGGAAACATCAATAGAGGGTCACAGCGGGAAGGGGTAGGCTGTAGTGGAGTGTAACACTTCATAGAGTTGGGCAGGAAGCTCAGACGGGTACTGTGTGAGTTAAATGACTCTAAGGTCCGAGGTTTGGTCCCCAAACTAGTTAAGCCTGTTGGCTTCACGCCAGGAATGCAATAATCCGTGTGTTTGTCTGAGCCATGTCTTTGTGCCGATGTTAGATATCTGGAATGTGGCCCAGTGTTCCGAGGTGCTCGGTTACAATCTCTCACGGGGCGTTAGTTCAAATCCCAATGCTACCTGAGTTTCAGTGTAGTGGTAGCGTCCCTACCTTTGGAAGCAGTGCTGTAATGGTACTGTCACTGAGTTAGTAATGCAGCATCTCAAGCTAACATTCTGTTCAAATCCCCCAACGGCAGATGTTGACATCTTACTTGAAGAGAAAAACGTGATGAAAAGCTGACCTAATGGCGACCATGTCACAACTGGAAAAAACCTCATGCAGTTTATTAACGTCCCTGACATAAGCATTGCCCCTTTCGGGCTTTGCTTATTACTGGTTCCCAGCCACATTGAAGTTTTTCCTGATGAAGGAGTATTGAATACAATTATTTCTGCGATTGGTATCTTTGCTGAGTCCCTGCACAACATGGGTGATGTGAGGAAAAATAAGCACTATCGCAGGGGAGAAGAAAGATAAAAAAAAGAAAAATATAACCAGGAGATCTGGAATCTCCTCAGTTCAGGGGACTGACTCTGAGCTTGCTGGCCACCGCCAGTGAACTGTGAGGGCAGTTCCTGTGATGGTGACTCTCTTGGCTGGAACAGCACAGGTATATCATAGTAATCAAGGATATGTAGATGATAGAGTGAAAAAAATACTGGACAGATAAAGCCATGCATTTTACGACACGCAAAACATACACGAGGCAAGATCAACATTAAAACGTTGAGCAATAATTAGAGTTAAAGACTCCATTAATCAGTCTAACAAGTGCAGGGAAGAAGCGAAACTTGAACACGTCAGTTCGTGTTCTCAAAATTCTGTATCTTCTGCCTGACAGTAACGGTTGCTGGAGAGTATTTCCGACTGGTTTGGGTCTTTCATGATGTTGGCAAATTCTCCGTGGAAACGAGACTTGAGGATAGAGTCTATAAATGGGAGATTGGATTCCGGGGTGATCTCAGCTGTGCACACATCCTACTGTCGTTCTTCAGGTTCTGCGCAGAGCAGTTGCGGTATCAGGCCATTCTGTACCCGGCGGTATGCTCTCGATGGTGCATCTGTAAAGGTTGGTGAGGGTTGTTTTGGACATGCCAAATTTTTTGCGCCGCCTGAGGAAGAAGTGATGTTGTGACACCTTCTTGACATTCTCATCTACGTGGCAAGTCCAGGACAGATTATCGGTTATCATCACTCTGAGGAATTTGAAGCTCTCAACTCTCTCAAACTCCACTCAGTTGATATAGATACGATTGTGTTCTCCTCTTTTTTCTGAACTCCGTTGTCAGTTCGTCAGTTTTACTAACATTGAGAGAGATAGTTATCATTGTACCACGTAACAAAACCCTCGATCTCTTTTCTTTCTTCTGAGCCCTCATCGTTGTTTTATATCTTTCTGAGCGTGGTCGTCTCGTCAGCAAACGTGGAGATGGCGTTCGTTCTGCACATGCCGTGGATGTGAAGGGAGTATGGTAGGGGCGGAGAACGCATCTTTCTAGGTGCCAATATTGAGTGTTTTGACGGAGGGTGTACAGTGGGCTGATTGCCATCTCTGGTCAGGAAGCTCAGTATATAATTAGAAAGGATGGTGCTGAGGTCTTACCTCTGACTTTTCAGATCTGTCTTCTTTGGCAATGCTGTTGAACACACGGCTGTCGTCAACATTCAAACTGAGAAGATAAAACATACCTCGCATTTTCTTTGTAACACAGAAATTTCCAAACATTCAGTGCTCTCAGATTATGGAACAAGAATGATATTGCCATCAGCCTCTCTTTTATTATTTTCGCAATGCGCCATTTGTTGATATAGTTTTCACGTCTATTTGTAAGTCTATTGTAAAGAACATTTGTCAACGGCGAAGAAATCAACATCAACAAAACCTGAAGCATGAATAACAAATGGCTTAATGAAGAACTGATTCGATTTTTGCAACGATTTGAACTTGACTTCTGGAATCTAATGTAACACAAGCCACCATTGGCGGAATTGGACAAAGTTACTTCCTTTGTCAACGTCATGATTTGATTGAAAAACTTAGTATCTCCCACATTCAGTCGAGAAATTGCATAACGAACAAAAAAGCTGGTTAACATTAATTGTTAAACCTTGCCACATTAGAGAATGAGTAAAGTTGATAATTCTTGATGTGAATTCACACTTATTACGGAGTAAATGAATTTGTAATTTCATACAAATTAAATGAAGACCGAACAAGTGCACAGCAAATCTTCGCCCCAAATACTTACAACAATCAAAAAACAGAATCATAATCACAGAACCCTTGCTCTTATAAAGTGATTCAACAATTGAATAACAAGATTAGGTGGCAGGCCAGCAATATTAATAGGTCACATATAATTGTAAGATGCTTCCACAATTAAGAAGTCAGATTCTTCAATCAATTAGTCTTTAACATTGGTTAGAATATATAAAATTCAGTTAAATGAGACTATGACATTATTGCAGATAGTGGAGATTGGAGCGACGTTGTGGCTCAGATTTTAATAGTGCTGCCTCCCAGCACCAGGAACCCGTATTCAATTTCACTCTGTGTGGAATCTGCATAGTCTCCAGCGTGTTCTGTTTTCCTTCCACAGTCGAAACTTGCCCTGTTTTGATATATTGCGAAATGCCTGGTTTGGGTGGCTCTGCCCGGTATGCCCTTCAGAGGATCGGTCTGGACCTGATGGGCCGAATGGCGTGATTCCAGCAGTTTAGGTATTATATGATAATACTAGCCCTAATGGGAATATGGAACGTTTTTAGATGGATCATAAATAGTGCACAGATCTTTGGGAATGAAACCAAGATGCAAAGGAAATTGCGAATAAGTGGTGATTGTAATGATAATATCAAGAACCCGTGGACCACAGAGGACGTATTCGGCCATTTCACGGGATCCTGGCAGAGGAAACGTGGCAGAGACATAGACAGAATTATAGTAACGCAGAGTAAACGATCGCCTCCAAATTTTCAGTCCACAAATTCTAACATCCTGCAACATTTTTCAGACCCGTTTACAATATTTTCTCAGCTCCCACATAATTTATAGACCCCATTCTTCCAATCTTAATCTCTGCACTTCCTTCTCTGTGTAACTCCCTTGACCATGCAACTTCCTACTTTTCCTCACACACTATGTGCCCCCAAAGTATTGCTGTCTCGATTTTGAAGTCCCGTAATTTTGCAATCAACGTGAATCTATTTTGTGTGTCAAATAGCTTTAGTTTTACAAAGAACGTTTGTACTCTTAATACTGCATTTTCCCCAGTTTCCCATCTTGCTAGTATTGCCACCTCCCTAAGTTTTGCCCGCTTCCCCGATGCTATTTACTCTCAAAGATGTTCTTGCCGAAATATTGCACATCCTTCTGAATATTTCCCTTTAAAAATTACACCCGAATGGTTTCCTCAATTCAAAACTTTCCTGCCTCTTCGTATTGCAACTGATTTCCTTAAACTATTTGCTATCCATGCACATCGTATCCCTCTCATTCTGTCCCCATGCCTGACCCACTGTATGTAAAAACACCTCTGTATTTCTGCACTCTCCACTGCTCCATTTGTTTGGTCGCAAGCAGACAAAGTGAGTCAGAGAGACGGACAGACACGGAGACGGTGTAAGAAAAAGAAGGCAGATAATTTAGCGAGGAGGAAGAGTGTGGTCGTAGAAAGGGGAAATGAATCAGAGAGGAATCAGATATGTTAATGGCCAGATAAAGGGAGAGAAAATTTAAGAGGAGAAACAGAGAAAAAGAGAGAGGAAGAGAAGAAGTGGGAGTGAAATCCCGAGGAGGGAGATACTTATTCAGTACTTGCCCATCCGAATTCACCTGGACAGTCTCGGACTCCTCCCTCCCCTTCCTAGAGCTTTCTGTTTCTATCTCAGACGACCGAATCAACACGGACATCTACTACAAACCGACCGACTCCCACAGCTACCTGGACGACCGAATCAACACGGACATCTACTACAAACCCACCGACTCCCACAGCTACCTGGACTACACCTCCTCCCACCCCGCCCCCTGTAAAAACGCCATCCCATTCTCCCAATTACTTCGACTCCGCCGCACCTGCTCCCAG
>NW_025208037.1:0-3440 GCF_004010195.1 Chiloscyllium plagiosum | reverse complement strand
ACGATGCTGTCTCAACTCCAGGAATTCCTCCTCTATGGAGATGTGACTCATTGTTTTTATCAATCCGGATGCAGATTAAAGTGATAAATAATTGTACATTATTCTTTCTAACATAGCTCTTTAAATTTCCAGTTTAAGTTCTCTCCCAACAAAACGATTCCATACTTAGTACTATTTTTGTCTCTTGATGCATGTCAGCTTAATCCAAACAGATTTCACATGATCGTAACCAATATCCAATCCAATTATTATACTAATTTCTTCATTATCAAACAATTCAGCTACAGTCATTTTGTTGTGAATGCTCTGGCAGGAAACCACAAGCCATTTAGGCTCATTTTCTTTGAACATAATGTGTCAGTTTCGTTGCTTTTTTTTTGCTGTGGGGTTTTTGAAAATGGCTTTTCGAATTGCTCACTCACTTTTCTTATTCACCATTCTTTCTTGTCTCTTCTCCAAGATTCCCCATCCGCTTATTTACTGCATAGATTCCAGTCCTTCTGTCATTTTTCGTTAAGTCCTCAGAATCAGTATCACAAATAATCCCTTTCGTACATCAAGTCCATTTGTTCAATGTACTCATTTACAAAATAAATCATAAATAATATCAGGAATAGAATATCCAAGGTGAATTTGCAAACAGCAACCAGGATCAGGACAAGACCAGACTCCCGATCAACACCTCCTCAAGACTGCAATTACGTGGCATATGAGAAAGAATAAAGTCTGTTCTTTAAAAATAATCTAGAACATATCTAATTGAGGTGCATCAGTTCAGCCATTCAGTGCTTCAAACTTGTTCCATTAATCAATTGTTCGTGGCTGATCCTGCTTCTTTCATCTACACCTCAATAATCCTTGATTTTATTGTTATTCATGAATCTATCTTCATTTACTTCAAAAAAAGTATTCAATGGCTCTGCCTTTACCCCTATCTGTTGAAGTTATTTAATACACTGTTTTTTTTCCCTCAAATTAAAAGAAAGTAAGCAACTCGACATTAATTTTCAGAAGACTAACGCAAAGGCAAATCACAATTGATCTCTCATGCTGACAGATGGAATCTTGAATAAACGAATCATAAATAATGAGAAATTGAGGTTAGAATATGTTGGAGAGAATCAGTCGCTATTGCGTCGTGAGATATCTCAAAACAGTTCGTTCAGAAAACCGAGTTTTGCTTTTATGCTGTTATCCCATCGCTTCTAAAACAGACTCTCTAAAATCATTGATAATAAGTACATCAAACAGCATTGTTTGTTTTTTATTTTCCCTCTTCCTATTATTCAAGAGAGGTGATTGAGTTAACAGCAAAGTCAACACTGTTTCAGCATGAGGTGCAATGAAATGTCATTAGGATTAATGTGATTTCATTCTAATCGTGTGTGGAAATCTTTACGCATATGTTACATATTAATTACATTTACTTTGGCACATTTGACTTACTCTACATTACCTTCTGCAGTTTACATAAAGAAAAGCATCTGATTTACTCTTAGAATCAAATCTGCAGCAATTAGCGATGTTAATTCACTGAAAGAGAAAGGGTAAACATTCAAACACAATATGACGTATAAAGCCAAATTTTAGCATGCCTTCCGACTTGTCTATAAATGATGTCAGCAGGCGTTGGAACCGTATTCACTTCATCTGGCTGACAGCACAATGAAGGATGCTGGATGTGCCAAAGGTTAAGATGTGGAACACTACAGAGCATAAACTTGCAATGAATCTTGACATTAAAATCATTAACAGAATGACATTTAACCTGACTTGATGCTCCAGGGAGAGATGATGGAGAAGACAACTCTGTGACGATATCGAATGAGATCCGTTCATCGCTTTTCACTTGAATTTGTGAAGGTTGTTCAACTGTTCAATAGCCTGAGGTCCGCTGGGAAGAAATGCTCCTCTCAGAAGCTTTCCCTTTCATTAACCCCCCACTCTCTGGATATGTCATGATGAAGATACACATGCAAAGACTCCAGACTTAACTCAACGTTGAGACATTCATCTGCCCTTGTGACGCTACTGTGTTGTTAAGAGCTGTGTTCATTTCTGATTTCTTTTCGAGAGAGTCGTGCTATGAAAAGGTGAATAACTTCTGAAGCCTTGGTTTTTTTAGGTTGCCAGAATAGAAGCAACCTGAGTCGGTAGGTCAGTCTTCAACCAATACAACCAGGGTTTTCGTTTAGTTTTCAATAGTCGTTGCTTGGGTCTCAGCAGAGTTGAAAGACTGCGAATCTCACCTGGTTGCTACACATTCTGAGTTTTTTTTTCTGAATGTTATTTCTCCTCAAATACTATTGCTATTGCATGTGAAACAGCCTCTCTTCTATATTTTCCTATTGCCAATGGTATATTGATAGGATGTCACTGTATTATTGCAAATATTCGTTGAGACTTACTATATCAACTATTCTCAAAATTATTCTAGTAGAATTAGGTTATGCGAATGCCTTTTGTGTGTTGTTGCACTTTACCTACAGATGATGAATGAAGTTTGAATTGCTTTAAATCCGGTCGTTTGACAAATCAAATTGCGTCCGGAACACTGTACTTGACGTTTACATTTAAAATAAGAACGAGTTAGAATGGAAGTTGCCTTCTTAATATATTTTCAGGGTTCCAGTCAGATGCCTAACCCAGTTGGGAGCTCTTCTCAGGATCAAAGTCTCGAACTCCTCAGTACTTTTGGGTTTATTGACATCAAAGGCAGCGACCGGTACGAGTCAGTGTCTTTTACTTCGGGTGTACGAATTTGGTTGGGTTAAATAGGGTGTAATTTGCGCAGCATTTGCTGTTTCAGTCATTATGTAAATGGGAGGAAGTCATTTCAGGATTTTAAATGGAAGTAACCAAGGTAAGGCTTTCGGTTTTGGAAAACTAACAGGAAATATGTTTGTTTGTGCTTTTAAAGAAAGAGGCAATACCAGTGGCAATCTTTCAATATCTACAATTATCAGTGATGCCATCGGAAAATGTGGAAATGCCTATATTTCAAGTACAAATGAAACAGCGTTAATTAGAGGCAAGTGCAGAACAAAAAAGAAAAGGAAAAAGAAAAGCCTTGACAGAACAAAAAGAATGAAATAGTTTGAATTGGAACAAAATGGCGGAGGAAAACAAGAAGGATAGGAAGAACCCCGCAGGAGTAAGACAGAAACGAGAGAAGAAAGATAGAAAGAGACAGATGAGGAGCAGATAAAGAAAGTTTGAACTTCAGTGTTAACTATCAAAAAAGTTTAAGAAAGGAGCCTAGACTCGAAGTGTTTCTTATCTTGTAAAAGAAATTCAAAGTGCCGACTTCGAGATGTAATATGAGAAAACTATTTGTCATTAAGCAGTGCACAATTTATTTAAACGCGAAAGTTAAAACGCAATCAAAGAAAGAGGCATTTAGAATAAATTTATAATTCCTTAACTGTATTTTAAAAACT
>NW_025208036.1:9210-14000 GCF_004010195.1 Chiloscyllium plagiosum | reverse complement strand
TACCAGTCAAAATATGCTACAGCCACTACTTTCCCTTTATTGATTCTGTTTGTACCTCCACAAAGAATTCTGGTGTGTTTGTCAGGCATGACTTTCCGTTCTTGAAGCCATGCTGGCTTTGCTTGATCATACAATGTATTTCTAAGTGTTCTTCAACTATATCTATTATTGTGGTCTTTGACATTTTTCCAGTAACAGCTACTACCTATAGTTACCATGTTTTGGTCACCTTCCCTTTTTAAATAAAGGTGTTACATGTGGCAGTTTTCCAATCCTCTTGGATTCATGCAGTCTAAGGGATTCCTGGAAGATTGACTTCGGAGCAGCGAGAGGCGGGAGCCAGGAGGAGGTGACGTTGGTGTGAGGTGATTGTCGGGAAGGCCAGTAAGTATATTTAAACTTCTTACCTTCAGGTCAGCGAGGGAGGAGCGAGCAAAGGACTTCTAGGAAGGGTAAGTAGAACAGTTTATATTTGCATGGTTGTGTTCCTCCTGTTCCTCCTGCAGAATGTGGAAAGTAAGGGTCACCACTAGTGTCCCTGCTAACTACATCTGTGGGAAGTGCACCCAACACCAGCTCCTCGAAAACCGCATTAGGGAACTGGAGCTGGAGTTGGATGAACTTCGGATCATTCGGGAAGCAGAGGGGTTATTGACAGGACTTACAGAGAGGTAGTCACTCCTCAGATAAAACGAAAAGACAGATGGGTGACAGTTAGGGGACAGAAAGGGAACTGGCAGGCAGTGCAGGGATCCCCTGTGGCCGTTGCCCTCAACAATAAGTATACCGTTTTGGACATTGTTGGGGGGGATGACTTACCGGGGTAAGCCATGGGGTACAGGTCTCTGGCACAGAGTCTGTCCCTGCTGCTCAGAAGGGAAGGGGGAAGAGGAGCAAACCAGTAGTCATTGGGGACTCCATAGTTAGGGGGACAGACAGGAGTTCTGTGGGGACGAGAGAGACTCACGGTTGCTGTGTTGTCTCCCAGGTGCCAGAGTTCGTGATATCTCCGATCATCTTTCTGGGATCCTTAAGGGGAAGGGGCAGGAGCCCCAAGTCGTGGTCCACATTGGCACCAATGACATAGGTAGGAAAAGGGATGGGGATCTACGGCAGAAATTCAGGGAGCTAGGGTGGAAGCTTAGAGCTAGAACAAACAGAGTTGTTATCTCTGGTTTGTTACCCATGCCACGTGCTAGCAAGGTGAGGAATTGGGAGAGAGGAGTTGAACACGTGGCTACAGGGATGGTGCTGGAGAGAGGGTTTTGGATTCCTGGATAACTGGGGCTCATTCTGGGAAAAGTGGGTCCGCTACAAACAGGATGGTCTTCACCTGAGCCAGAGGGGTACCAATATACTGGGGGTGGGAGGGTGAATTTGCTAATGCTCTTTGGGTGGGGGGGTTTAAACCAACTCAGTAGGAGGGATGGGAACCAAAATTGTAGTTCAAGTGTGTGGGGGGATGAGAGTAGTGAAGCCAGAACTAAGATTTCAAGATCACAAGATGGCATCGGTAAGCAGGAAGTTGGTTTGAAGTGTGTCCACTTCAATGCCAGGAGCATCGGAATAAGGTGGATGAACTTGCAGCATGGGTTGGTACCTGGGATTTCGATGTTGTGGCCATTTCAGAGACATGGATAGAGGAGGGACAGGAATGATTGTTGCAGGTTCTGGGATTTAGATGATTTAGTCAGAACAGAGAAGATGGTAAAAGAGGGGGAGACGTGGCATTGTTCGTTCAGGACAGTATTATGGTTTCAGAAAGGACTTTTGAGATCTCTGTTTCAGAGGTAGTTTGGGCTGAGTTTAGAAACAGGAATGGAGAAGTTACTCTGTTGGAAGTTTTTTATAGGCCTCCGAATAGTTCCACGGATGGAGACGAAAGGATAGCAAAGATGACTCTCGATAGGAGCAAGAGTAACAGGGTAGTTGTTATGGGGGTCTTTAACTTTCCAAATATTGACTGGAAACGCTATAGTATGAGTACTTTAGATGGGTCAGTTTTTGCCCAGTGTGTGCAGGATGGTTTCCTGACACAGTATGTAGGCAGGCTAACAAAGGGTGAGGCCAAATTGGATTTGGTACTGGGTAATGAACCCAGCCAGGTGTTAGATTTGGAGGTAGGTGAGCACTTTGGTGATAGTGACCAAAATTTGGTTATGTTTACTTTAGCAGTAGAAAGGGATAGGTACATACTGCAGGGCAAGAGTCATTGCTAGGTGAAAGGCAATTACAATGTGATTAGACAAGATTTAGGGATGGGGAAGGAAACTGCAGGGGATGGGCACAACTGAAATGTGGAGCTTATTCAAGGAACAGCTATTGCGTGTCCTCGATAAGTATGTACCTGTCAGGCAGGGAGGAATTGGTTGAACACAGGAGCCATGGTTTCCTAAGGAAGTTGAATCTCTTGTCAAGAGGAAGAAAAATGCTTATGCTAGGATGAGATGTGATGGCTCAGTTGGGGTGCTTGGGAGTTACAAATTAACCAGGCAAGTCCTAAAGAGAGAGCTAAGAAGAGCCAGGAGGGGGCATGAGAAGTCATTGGCAGATAGGATCAAGGAAAATTCTAAGGCTTTCTATCGGTATATCAAGAATAAAACAATGACTAAAGAAAGATTGGGGCCAATTAAGGATAGCAGTGGGAAGTTGTGTGTGGAGTCAGAAGATAGGGGAAGCGCTAAATGAATACCTTTCGTCAGTATTCACACCAGGAAAAGACAATGTTTTTGAGGAGATACTGAGATACAGGCTACTAAACTAGATGGGATTGAGGTGCATAAGGAGGAAGTGTTAGCAGTTCTGGAAAGTGTGAAAATAGATAAGTCCCCTGGGCCGGATGGAATTTATCCTAGGATTCACTGGGAAGCCGGGGTAGAGATTGCTGAGCCTTTGGCTTTGCTGTTTAGGTCATCATTGTCTCCAGGAGTAGTGCCAGAAGATTGGAGGACAGCAAATGCTGTTCCTTTGTTCAAGAAGGGGAGTAGGGACAACCCTGGTAATTATAGACCAGTGAACATTACTTCAATTGTGGACAAAGTTGGAAAGGGTTATAAGAGATAGGATTTATAAACATCTAGAGAGGTATAAGTTGATTAGGGAGAGTCAACATGGTTTTGTGAAGGATAGGTAGGTCATGCCTCAGAAACCTATTGAATTCTTTGAGAAGGTGACCAAATAGGTGGATGAGGGTAAAGTAGTTGATGTTGTGTATGTGGATTTCAATAAGGCGTTTAATAAGGTTCCCCACAGTTGGCTATAGCACAATATACAGAGGCATGGCTCTGAGGGTGATCTAGCGGTTTGGATCAGAAATTGGCTAGCTGAAAGAAGTCAGAGGTTGGTGCTTGATGGGAAATGTTCACACTGGAGTTCAGTAAGTAGTGGGGTACCATACATATCTGTTTTGGGTCCACTGCTGTTTGTCATTTTTATAAATGACCTGGATGAGGGCATAGAAGGATGGGTTAGTAAATTTGCAGATGATACTAAGGTCGGTGGAGTTGTGGATAGTGCCGAAGGATGTTGCATGTTACAGAGGGACATGGATAAGCTGCAGAACTGGGCTGAGAGGTGGTAAATGGAGTTTCATGCAGAAAAGTGTGAGGTGATTCAATTTGGATGCAGTTACAGGAATACAGAGGACTCGGCTAATGGTAAGATTCTTGGTAGTGTAGCTGAGCATAGAGATCTTGGTGTATAGGTACATAGATTTTTGAAAGTTGCCACCCAGGTTGATAGGATTGTTAAGAAGGCATACGGTGTGTTAGTTTTTATTGGCAGAGGGATTAAGTTTCAGAACCATCAGATCATGCTGTAGCTGTACAAAATTCTGGTGTGGCCGTATTTGGATTGTTGCATACAATTCTGGTCACTGCATTATAGGAAGGATGTGGAAGCTTTGGAAAGGGTTCACAGGAGATTTACCAGGATGTTGCCTGGTATGGATGGAAGGTCTTACGGGGAAAGGCTGAGGGACCTGAGGCTGTTTTCATTAGAGAGAAGGTTGAGAGGTGACTTAATAGAGACACATAAGATAATCAGAGGATTAGATAGGGTGGACAGTGAGAGCTTTTTTCCTCGGATGGCGATGGCTAGCACAAGGGGACAGAGCTTTAAATTGAGGTGTGATAGATATTGGACAGAAGTCAGAGGTAGTTTCTTTACTCAGACAGTAGTAGGGGCATGGAATAGCCTGTTTGCAACAATAGTAGACTTACCAACTTTAAGGGCACTTAAATGGTCATTGAATAAATGTATGGACGAGAATGGAATAGGGTAGGATAGCTAGGCCTCACATTGATTCCACAGGTCGATGCAACATCGAGAGCTGAAGGGTCTTTACTGTGCTGTAATGGTCTATGTTCAAAGACAGGTGGAAGCAGAACATTTTTATGTACTTTCTGCAGGTGTAGATTACCAGACAAGTTTCCTTTAATGTTTCATCGATGTGCTTTAACTCAACCAATAACATTCAGGGCAAGGCAGGGTAAAGACTCAAACAATTTCCCATAGTATAACACACATTTGCTGCAGATTCACATCCAACAGGCTTTGGGCTGTCACAGACCTTCACTTGGAGTTACCACTTAGAAAGTGTGTGTGTGTGTGTGTGTGTGGCTGTGTCTGTGTGTGTGGATGTGTGTGTGTGTGGGTGTGAATGCGTGGGTGTGAGTGAGCGTATTTGTGTGTGTCTATGTACGTGTGGGTGTTTGCGCATGTGTATGGGTGTGAATGTGTGTGTGTGAATGTGTGGGTGTGAGTGAGCATGTTTGTGTGTGTGTATGTGT
>NW_025208036.1:0-1008 GCF_004010195.1 Chiloscyllium plagiosum | reverse complement strand
GAGAGAGAGAGAGAACGAGAGAGAGAGAGAACGAGAGAGAGAGAGAACGAGAGAGAGAGAGAACGTGAGAGAGAGAGAGAGAAAACGAGAAAGAAGGAAGGAAGGGGGAGAGAGAGCGCAAGAGGGAGACAGGGGTGGGGGGATGGAGAGGGAAGGAGAGAATTGAGAGGTTCGTGCAAAAGTTCGATAGTAGCAGGGAAGAAGCTGTACTGGAACTGAGAGGCTGAATCTTCTGAAATGAGCTGAAAATGTGTTGCTGGAAAAGCGCAGCAGGTCAGGAAGAAGGACTCATGCCCGAAACGTCGATTCTCCTGTTCCTTGGATGCTGCTTGACCTGCTGCGCTTTTCCAGCAACACATTTTCAGCTCTGATCTCCAGCATCTGCAGACCTCATTTTCTCCCTGAATCTTCTGAAAGTCAATCGTTACAGAGTGGAATCCCCGGACATATGCTGATATCTGCAGGGGTTTCTTGTGTCGATATTGAGATGGAGAGGGGAAAACATTATCACAAATCAAAACACATTTTCAGCATCCTTCAGAAAACATGATTGCATACCCTTGGTGCAGGATTGGTGGAAAAATAACGTATTAAGAGGGGGGAGCACGAAGGTGGAAGCCTGTACAGTCTGCAGCTCTCAAAGGATTAACCAAAAAAATTGGAGTGAATGCTTAAATGGAGATCAGCTCATGTTCATTAGAGGGTTTTATTTTGTTGCATTCATTTTTTGAATTAATTCTGCACACCAGTGGCTTATAACCTGTCTCTGCTACAGTCCACCTTATTAAATCCTGCTCCTGAACAGTCCTTACAAAGCTGTCAGAAGCAGCCCATTGTGATACTGCTCCTATCCAGGAGGCAGAAGCAGTCTGCAAACCATCTGTTCCAGGGCGATGCTTTCCTGCTCCTTCATATTCACCTCCAAACTCCTCACAAGACTATAAACTCATTGCTACTGTAAACACTGGAGGGAAAAATATCCGGTAAACATTGTTTAATATTTCGGTT
>NW_025208035.1:11532-14000 GCF_004010195.1 Chiloscyllium plagiosum | reverse complement strand
GCCAGACTGCATACGCCGAATGAGATTAGAGTGGTGCTGGAAAAGCACTGCGGGGCAGGCAGCATCCGAGGACCAGCAAAATCGACCTCTCGGGCAGGAGTCCTTCATCAGGAAGGGTACTGTCATATATCCAAACATCTTCTGCTGCTTCATCAGTGACCTTCCTTCTGTCATATAGTCAGAAGTGTGCATTTTTGTTCACGATTGCATAATGATAGCACCACTGACAACTCCTCAGATACTGAAGCAGACCATACTAGGTTCAAATCCAGAAAGCCAATGCCCTCTGACGAACGCAATCGTCTTTCTTTGTGCTAGATGTGACTCCAACCAGTGGATAAACAAAGATTGTAAACCTACTCAGTTCTTCACAACAGAGCGTCATTGATGTTCTCGCATTCAATATCTTTGAATAATGAGTGGCACAGACAGAGTCAATAGCCGGAGTCATAGTTTGAAGATATTAGGAGGAAAGTATCAAGGAGACGTCAGAGGTAGGATCTTTACGCAGAGAGTTGCGAATGCATGGAATGGGTTGCCAGCTGTGGTGGTGGAAGCAGAGTCATTGGGGTCATTTAAGGAACTGCTGGACGTGTACATGGAGAGCAGTGAGTAGGTTACATTACATTAGGATGAAACCTCGGCACAACATCGTGGGCCAAAGGGCCTGTTCTGTGCTGTACTTTTCTATGTTCTATGTTCTATGATCTATTTGAGGCTGGATTGGAGAAATAGTTGGTATGTTTCCAAAACCAAGGGATGTGCAGGAAAGTGAAGTTGATCATTAACGATGGCATGCAGGCTTGATCTGTGGGCTCTTTCTATCACCATCTCTATGTTCTTGTGTTTATAAATATGAGTTGTGCTGATTGTGTGCACGTAACACGTTAATGTTATAATTCAAGTAGAACTCATTTCCTTTTTAAGAATAGCGTTCTCCACTTGGTCAGGAACCATCTAGGCAAACTATAATTTGCACGTAATAATGTTGAGCCTCGAATCCTAGTTGTATTATTTACTTTATATATTTTGAAATAAAAATCAGTGTTCAGATCAAATCAAACCAGTCAAACAAAGAGCACTTCATTGCGATTTTCCTACTTGGTTTCTCGCTATATCAGCAATGGAGAAAGTCAGGGCTGCAGATGCTGGCCCTGATCACAGCACTCCCTGATCACAGAGCTCCCTGTTCCCAGCATTCCCTGATACCAGCATTCACTGATCACAGAGCCCCCAATCTCAGTACTATCTGATCACAGAGGTCCCTGATCACAGCACTCCCTGATCACAGAGCTCCCTGATCACAGAGCCCCCTGATCACTGAGCTCCCTGATCACAGAGCTCCCTGATCACAGGGCTCCCCGATCACAGAGCTCCCTGATCACAGTGCACCCTGATCACAGCGCTCCCCGATCATAGACCTCCCTGATCACAGAGCTCCCTGATCACAAAGCTCCCTGATCACAGCACTTCCTGATCACCAGAGCTCCCTGATCAGAGAGCTCACTAATCACAGCCTTCCCTGATCACAGACCTCCCTAATCACAGAGCTCCCTGATCACAAAGCTCCCTGATCACAGAGCTCATTGATCACAGTGCTCCCTCATCACAGAGCGCCCTGATCACAGCACTCCCTGATCACAGACCTCCCTGATCACAGCCCTCCCTGATCACAGAGCTCCCTGATCACAAATCTCCCTGATCACAGAGCTCATTGATCACAGTGCTCCCTCATCACAGAGCGCCCTGATCATAGAGCTCCCTGATCACAAAGCTCCCTGATCCCAGACCTCCCTGATCCCAGAGCTCCCTAATCACAGAGGCCCCTGACCCCAGACCTCCCTGATCACAGCGCTCCCTGATCCTGGCACTCTCTGCCCACAGGGCTTCCTGATCGTGGAGCTCCCTGATCACAGTGTTCCCTGATCCTAAAACTAACTGATCCCAGCAATCCCTGATCCCTACAATCCCTAATGCATGCAATCCTTGGTCACGCCGCCCCCTGCTTCCGGCACTCTCTGATCTCAGAGGTCTCCGATTAGAACACCCTGATCCCAGAGCTCCTTGATCACCGAGCTGCCTCATCCAAGAACTTCCTAATCCTACAGTTTTCCGATCCCAGCAATTCCTGATCCCAGCATTCCCTAATGCCAGCAAACCCTGATCCCAGAGCTCCCTGATCACAGCATTCCCTGACCACAGCACTCCTTAATCCCAGAATCCCCTGATCCTAGCACTCCCTGATTCCAATGTTACCTGATCCCAACACACCCTGATCCCAGCACTCTCTGATCTCAGTGCTCCCTGATCACAGCCCTCCCTGATCACAGCCCTCCATGATCATATAGCTCCCTGATCACAAACCTCCCTGATCGCAGTGCTCCCCAATCACAGAGTTCGCTGATCACGGAGTTCCCTGATCACAGTGTTCCCTTATCACAGCGCTCCCTGATCCCAGAGTTCCCTGA
>NW_025208035.1:5990-10895 GCF_004010195.1 Chiloscyllium plagiosum | reverse complement strand
GAACTCGTAGCCCCCTGATCACAGCACTCCCCGATCACAGACCTCCCTGATCACAGTGCTCCCTGATCACAGAGCTCCCTGATCGCAGAGATGCCTCATCACAGTGCTCCCTGAGCACACACCTCCCTGATAACACAGCTCCCTGAACACAGAGATCCCCGATCACAGAGCTCCCTGATCACAGAGCTCCCTGATCACAGAGCTCCCTGATCTCAGAGCTTCCTGATCTCAGAGCTTACTAATCACAGAGCTCCCTGATCACAGAGCTCCCTGATCACAGAGCTGCCTGATCGCAGAGATCCCTGATCACAGAGCTCCCTGATCACAGAGCTCCCTGATCCCAGCGCTCCCTGATCACAGAGGTCCATGATCCCAGCACTCCCTGATCACAGAGCTCCCTGTTCTCCCTGATCTCTGAGCTTCCTGATCTCAGAGCTTCCTGATCTCAGAGCTCCCTATTCACAGAGATCCCTGATCTCTGAGCTCCCTGATCTCAGAGCTCCCTGATCACAGCACTCCTTCATCACAGAGCTCCCTGATTACAGAGCCCCCTGATTACAGAGCTCCCTGATCACAGAGCTCCCTGTTCCCAGCATTCCCTGATACCAGCATTCACTGATCACAGAGCCACTTGATCTCAGTACTATCTGATCACAGAGGTTCCTGATCACAGCACTCCCTGATCACAGAGCTCCCTGATCACAGAGCCCTCTGATCACTGAGCTCCCTGATCACAGAGCTCCCTGATCATAGAGCTCCCTCTTCCCTGCATTCCCTGATCACAGCACTCCCCGATCACAGACCTCCCTGATCACAGTGCTCCCTGATCACAGCGCCGACCGATCATAGACCTCCCTGATCACAGTGCTCGCCGATCACAGAGCTCCCTGATCACAGCCCTTCCTGGTCACAGAGCCCCCTGATCTCTGAGCTCCCTGATCTCAGAGCTCCCTGATCACAGCACTCCTTGGTCACAGAGCTCCCTGATCACAGCACTCCTTGGTCACAGAGCTCCCTGATCACAGAGCTCCCTGATCACAGAGCTCCCTTTTCCCAGCATTCCCTGATACCAGCATTCACTGATCACAGAGCCCCCTGATCTCAGTACTATCTGATCACAGAGGTCCCTGATCACAGCCCTTCCTGGTCACAGAGCCCCCTGATCACTGAGCTCCCTCATCACAGAGCTCCCTGATCACTGAGCTCCTTGATCACAGATCTCCCTGAGCCCCACACTCCCTGATCACAGTGCTCCCTGATCACAGAGCTCCCCGATCGTAGCACTCTCTGATCACAGTGTCCCCAGGTCACAGAGCTCCCTGATCGCAGAGATCCCTGATCACAGATCTCCCTGATCACAGAGCCCCCTGATCCCAGCGCTCCCTGATCACAGAGCTCCCTGATCACAGAGCTCCCTGATCACAGAGCTCCCTGATCCCAGCGCTCCCTGATCACAGAGGTCCATGATCCCAGCGCTCCCTGATCACAGCGCTCCCTGATCACAGATCTCCCTGATCACAGAGCTCCCTGATCACAGAGCTCCCTGATCAGAGATCCCTGATCGCAGAACTCCCTGATCACAGAACTCCCTGATCACAGAGCTCCCTGATCACAGAGATCCCTGATCACAGATCTCCCTGATCACAGAGATCCCAGATCACAGAGCTCCCTGTTCACAGAGCTCCCTGTTCACAGAGCTCCCTGATCACAGCGCTCCCTGATCACAGAGATCCCTGATCACAGAGCTCCCTGATTCCCATACTCCCTGATCACAGTGCTCCCTGATCATAGTGCTCTCTGATCACAGCACTCCTTGATTACAAAGCTCCCTGATCACAGAGATCCCTGATCACAGAGTTCCCTGATCACTGAGGTCCGTGATCCCAGAGCTCCCTGATCATAGAGCTCCCTGATCCCTGAGCTCCTGGATAACGGTGCTCCCTGATCACAGATCTCCCTGATCACAGCACTCCCTGATCACAAAGCTCCCTGATCATCGAGCTCCCTGATCACGTAGCCCCGTGATCACAGCACTCCCCGATCACAGACCTCCCTGATCACAGTGCTCCCTGATCACAGAGCTCCCTGATCACAGAGCTCCCTGATCACAGATCTCCCTGATCACAGAGATCCCTGATCACAGAGCTCCCTGTTCACAGAGCTCCCTGTTCACAGAGCTCCCTGATCACAGCGCTCCCTGATCACAGAGCTCCCTGATCACAGAGCAGCCTGATCACAGAGCTCCCTGATCTCAGAGCTCCCTGATCTCAGAGCTCCCTGACCTCAGACCTCCCTGATCACAGTGCTCCCTGATCACAGAGCTCCCTGATCGCAGAGATGCCTGATCACAGCGCTCCCTGAGCACACAGCTCCCTGATAACACAGCTCCCTGAACACAGAGATCCCCGATCACAGAGCTCTCTGATCACAGAGCTCCCTGATCACAGAGCAGCCTGATCACAGAGCTCCCTGATCTCAGAGCTCCCTAATCACAGAGCTCCCTGATCTCAGAGCTTCCTGATCTAGGAGCTTCCTGATCTCAGAGCTCCCTAATCACAGAGCTCCCTGACCACAGAGCTCCTGATAACAGCACTCCCCGATAACAGAGCTCCCTGATCACAGGGCTCCCTGATCACAGCACTCCCCAATCACAGAGCTCCCTGATCACAGGGCTCCCTGATCACAGAGCTCCCTGATCTCAGAGCTCCCTAATCACAGAGCTTCCTGATCTCAGAGCTTCCTGATCTCAGTGCTCCCTAATCACAGAGCTCCCTGATCTCAGAGCTCCCTGATCTCTGAGCTTCCTGATCTCAGAGCTTCCTGATCTCAGAGCTCCCTAATCACAGAGATCCCTGATCTCTGAGCTCCCTGATCACTGAGCTCCCTGATCACAGCACTCCTTGATCACAGAGCTCCCTGATTACAGCGCTCCCTGATTACAGAGCTCCCTGATCACAGAGCTCCCTGATCACAGAGCTCCCTGTTCCTAGCATTCGCTGATACCAGCATTCACTGATCACAGAGCCCCCAATCTCAGTACTATCTGATCACAGAGGTCCCTGATCACAGCACTCCCTGATCACAGAGCTCCCTGATCACAGAGCCCACTGATCACTGAGCTCCCTGATCACAGAGCTCCCTGATCATAGAGCTCCCTCTTCCCAGCATTCCCTGATCACAGCACTCCCCGATCACAGACCTCCCTGATCACAGTGCTCCCTGATCACAGAGCCCCCTGATCACAGAGCTCCCTGATTGCAGAGCTCCCTGATCACAGACCTCCCTGATCACTGAGCTCCCTGATCACAGCGCCGACCGATCATAGACCTCCCTGATCACAGTGCTCGCCGATCACAGAGCTCCCTGATCACAGCCCTTCCTGGTCACAGAACCCCCTGATCACTGAGCTCCCTCATCACAGAGCTCCCTGATCACTGAGCTCCTTGATCACAGATCTCCCTGAGCCCCACACTCCCTGATCACAGTGCTCCCTGATCACAGAGCTCACCGATCATAGCACTCTCTGATCACAGTGTTCCCAGATCACAGAGCTCCCTGATCGCAGAGATCCCTGATCACAGATCTCCCTGATCACAGAGCTCCCTGATCACAGAGCTCCCTGATCCCAGCGTTCCCTGATCACAGAGGTCCATGATCCCAGCGCTCCCTGATCACAGCCCTCCCTGATCACTGAGATCCCTGATCACAGAGCTCCCTGATCCCAGCGCTCCCTGATCACAGATCTCCCTGATCACAGAGATCCCTGATCGCAGAACTCCCTGATCACAGAACTCCCTGATCACAGAGCTCCCTGATCACAGAGCTCCCTGATCCCAGCGCTCCCTGATCACAGATCTCCCTGATCACAGAGATCCCTGATCACAGAGCTCCCTGATCACAGAGCTCCCTGATCACAGCGCTCCCTGATCACAGAGATCCCTGATCACAGAGCTCCCTGATTCCCATACTCCATGATCACAGTGCTCCCTGATCATAGTGATCTCTGATCACAGCACTCCTAGATTACAGAGCTCCCTGATCACAGAGATCCCTGATCAGAGTTCCCTGATCACTGAGGTCCGTGATCCCAGAGCTCCCTGATCCCAGAGCTCCCTGATCCCTGAGCTCCCGGAAAACGGTGCTCCCTGATCACAGATCTCCCTGATCACAGCACTCCCTGATCACAAAGCTCCCTGATCATAGAGCTCCCTGATCACGTAGCCCCTGATCACAGCACTCCCCGATCACAGCACTCCCTGATCACAGTGCTCCCTGATCACAGAGCTCCCTGATCGCAGAGATGCCTGATCACAGTGCTCCCTGAGCACACAGCTCCCTGATAACACAGCTCCCTGAACACAGAGATCCCCGATCACAGAGATCCCAGATCACAGAGCTCCCTGATCACAGAGCTCCCTATTCCCAGCATTGCCTGATCACAGCACTCCCCGATCACAGCCCTCCCTGATCACAGCACTCCCCGATCACAGCACTCCCCGATCACAGCCCTCCCTTATCACAGCCCTCCCTGATCACAGAGCTCCCTGATCACAGAGCCCCCTCATCACTGAGCTCCCTGATCACAGAACTCCCTGATCACAGAGCTCCCTATTCCCAGCATTCCCTGATCTCGGCACTCCCCGATCACAGACCTCCCTGATCACAGTGCACCCTGATCACAGCGCTCCCCGATCATAGACCTCCCTGATCACAGAGCTCCCTGATCACAAAGCTCCCTGATCACAGCACTCCCTGATCACCAGAGCTCCCTGATCACAGAGCTCCCTGATCACAGAGCTCCCTGATCATAGACCTCCCTGATCACAGCCCTCCCTGATCACAGAGCTCCCTGATCACAAAGCTCCCTGATCACAGAACTCCCTGATCACAGAGCTCCCTTGATCA
>NW_025208035.1:0-5392 GCF_004010195.1 Chiloscyllium plagiosum | reverse complement strand
CAGAGCTCCCTGATCACAGAGCTCCCTGATCGCAGAGCTCCCTGATCACAGAGCTCCCTGATCACAGACCTCCCTGATCACAGCCCTTTCTGATCACAGAGCTCCCTGATCACAGCCCTTTCTGATTAAAGAGCTCGCTGATCACAGAACCCCCTGATCACAGCACTCACTAATCCCAGAGCTTCCTGATCACAATGCTACTTTATCCCAGCATTCCCTAATCCTAGCGCTCCCTGATCCTAACATTCCCTGGTCGTAACACTCCCTTTCCCAGCACTGCTTGATCACAGAGCTACCTGACCGCAGAGCACCCTGATCCCATCACTCCCTGATCCCAGAATTCCCTGATCCCAACACTGATCACAGAACTCCCTGATTACAGTGCTCAATGATCCCTGAGCTCCCTGATCCTAGAGCTCCATCAACGCTGCAATCCCTGATCACATAGCTCCCTGATCACAGTGCTTCCTGATCACAGATGTCCCTGATCCCAGCTTTCACTGATCCCAGCATTCCCAGATCCCAGAGCCCCCTGATCACAGTGCTCCGTGATCACAGCACTACCTGATCCCAGAGTCCTCTGATCACAGCCCTCCCTGATGACAGAGCTCCCTGATCACAGAGCTCCCTGATCACAGAGCTCCCTGATCGCAGAGCTCCTTGATCCCAGACCTCCCTGATCGCAGAGCTCCCTGATCACAGAGCTCCCTGTTCACAGTTCTCCCTCATAACAGAGCTCCCTGATCACAGCGCCCCCTGATCACAGAGCTCCCTGATCACAGAGCTCCCTGATCACAGAGCTCCCTCACCATAGAGCTCCCTGATCACAGCGCCCCCTGATCACAGAGCTCCCTGATCACAGAGCTCCCTGATCACAGAGCTCCCTGATCGCACAGCTCCCTCATCACAGAGCTCCCTCACCATAGAGCTCCCTGATCACAGAGCTCCCTAATCACAGAGCCCCCTGTTCCCTAGAACTCCCTGATCCTGGCACTCTCTGACCACAGTGCTTCCTGATCACAGAGCTCCCTCATCACAGTGTTCCCTGATCCTAAAACTAACTGATCCTAGCAATCCCTGATCCCAGCAATCCCTGATCCCTGCAATCCCTAATGCATGCAATCCTTGGCCACATCGCTACCTGATCCCGGCACTCTCTGATCTCAGAGGTGTCCGATCAGAACACCCTGATCCCAGAGCTCCCTGATCACAGAGCTGCCTCATCCAAGAACTTCCTAATCCTAGTGCTTCCCGATCCCAGCATTCCCTAATGCCAGCAATCCCTGATCCCAGAGCTCCCTTATCACAGCACTTCCTGACCACAGCACTCCTTAATCCCAGAATCCCCTGATCCTAGCGCTCCCTGATTCCAATGTTATCTGATCCCAACACTCCCTGATCCCAGCACTCCCTGATCTCAGTGCTCCCTGATCACAGCCCTCACTGATCACAGCCCTCCCTGATCACAGCCCTCCATGATCACAAACCTCCCTGATCGCAGTGCTCCCCAATCACATAGTTCCTTGTCCATAGAGCTCCCTGATCACAGAGCTCCCTGATACAGAGCTCCCTGATCACAGCACTCCCTGATCACAGAACTCGCTGATCACAGAGTTCCCTGATCACAGAGCTCCCTGATCACAGCCCTCCCTGATCACAGACCTCCCTGATCACAGACCTCCCTGATCACAGCCCTTTCTGATCACAGAGCTCGCTGATCACAGCCCTTTCTGATTAAAGAGCTCGCTGATCGCAGAACGCCCTGATCACAGCAGTCACTAATCCCAGAGCTTCCTGATCACAATGCTACTTTATCCCAGCATTCCCTGATCCTAGCGCTCCCTGATCCTAACATTCCCTGGTCGTAACACTCCCTTTCCCAGCACTGCTTGATCACAGAGCTACCTGACCGCAGAGCTCCCTGATCCCATCACTCCCTGATCGCAGAATTCCCTGACCCCAACACTGATCACAGAACTCCCTGACTGCAGTGCTCAATGATCCCTGAGCTCCCTGATCCTAGAGCTCCCTCAACCCTGCAATCCCTGATCACAGAGCTCCCTGATCACAGCATTCACTGATCCTAGCATTCTCTGATCCCAGAGCCCCCTGATCACAGTGCTCCATGATCACAGCACTACCTGATCCCAGAGTCCTCTGATCACAGCGCTCCCTGATCCCAACACTCCCTGATCCCAGAATTCTCTGATCACAGAGCTCTCTGATCACAGGGCCCTCTGGTCACAGGGCCCCCTGATCCTAACATTCCCTGATCCCAGAATTCCCTGATCCCAGAATTCCCTGATCACAGAGCTCCCTGATCAAAGAGCTCCCTGATCCCAACAATCCCTGACACCAGCAATCCTTAATGCCAGCAATCCCAGACACAGCTCTCCCTGATCCCAGCACTCTCTGATCCCAGAATTATCTGATCCCAGAGCTCCCTGATCCCTTGGCCCCCTGATCCTAACATTCCCTGATCCAGAATTCCCTGATTACAGAGCTCCCTGATCAAAGAGCTCCCTGATCCCAACAATCCCTGACACCAGTAATCCTTAATGCCAGCAATCCCAGACACAGCTCTCCCTGATCCCAGCACTCTCTGATCACAGAGCTCCCTGATCCCAACACTCCCTGATCCTAGAGCTCCTTGGCCCCCTGATTACAGAACCCCCTGATCGCAGAGCTGCCCGATCACAAAGCTTCCTTAACACAGCACTCCCTGATCTCAGAGCTCCCTAATCACAGAGCTCCCTAATCCCAACATGCCCTGATCCCAGAATTCCTTGATCCCAGCTCTCCCAATCAAAGTACTCACTGATCCCAGATCCCCCTGATCACAGCGCTCCCTGATCACAGAGCTCCCTGATCACAGAGCCCCCTGATCACAGAGCTCCCTGATCCCAGACCTCCCTAATCACAGAGCTCCCTGATCACAGAGCTCCCTGATCACAGAGCTCCCTGATCACAGCCCTCCCTGATCACAGAGCTCCCTGATCACAGAGCTCCCTGATCACAGAGCTCCTGATCACAGCGCTCCCTGATCACAGACCTCCCTGATCACAGCACTCCCTGATCCCAGAGCTCCCTAATCACAGACCTCCCTGATCCCAGACCTCCCTAATCACCGCGCTCCCTGATCCTGGCACTCTCTGACCACAGGGCTTCCTGATCACAGAGCTCCCTGATCACAGTGTTTCCTGATCCTAAAACTAACTGATCCCAGCAATCCCTGATCCCTGCAATCCCTAATGCATGCAATCCTTAGTCGCAGAGCCCTCTGATCCCGGCACTCTCTGATCACAGAGGTCTCCGAGCAGAACACCATGATCCCAGAGCTCTCTGATCCAAGAACTTCCTAATCCTAGTGCTTCCCGATCCCAGCAATTCCTGATCCCAGCATTCCCTAATGCCAGCAATCCCTGATCCCAGAGCTCCCTTATCACAGCACTCCCTGACCACAGCACTCCTTAATCCCAGAATCCCCTGATCCTAGTGCTCCCTGATTCCAACGTTACCTGATCCCAACACTCCCTGATTCCAGCACTCCCTGATCGCAGAGCTTTCAGATCCCAGAATTCTATGATCACAGAAATCCCTGCTCACAGTGCTCAATAATCCCAGAGCTCCCTGATCCTAGCACTCCTAGATCTCAGAGCTCCCTGATCACAGCCCTCCCTGATCACAGAGCTCTCTGATCACAGAGCTTCCTGATCACAGTCCTCCCTGGTCACAGAGCTCCCTGATCCCAGAGCTCCCTGATCACTGAGCTCCCTGATCCCAGAGCTCCCTGATCACAGAGCTCCCTATCTCAGCACTCCCTGATCACAGACCTCCCTGATCACAGTGCTCCCTGATCACAGCGCTCCCTGATCACAGCGCTCCCTGATCACAGCGCTCCCTGATCACAGAGCTCCCTGATCACTGAGCTCCCTGATCACTGAGCTCCCTGATCCCAGAGCTCCCTGATCACAGAGCTCCCTATCTCAGCACTCCCTGATCACAGACCTCCCTGATCACAGCACTCCCTGATCACAGCGCTCCCTGATCACAGCGCTCCCTGATCACAGAGCTCCCTGATCACAGCGCTCCCTGATCACAGCGCTCCCTGATCACAGAGTTTCCTATCTCAGCTCTCCCTGATCACAGCGCTCCCTGATCACAGTCCTCCCTGATCACAGCGCTCCCTGATCACAGAGCTTCCTATCTCAGCTCTCCCTGATCACAGCCCTCCCTGATCACAGCGCTCCCTGATCACAGTCCTCCCTGATCACAGAGCTCCCTGATCACAGAGCTTCCTGATCACAGCCCTCCCTGATCACAGCCCTCCCTGATCTCCACTTTCCCTAATCTCAGAGTCCCTGATCCCAGAGCTGCCCGATCACAGCGCTTCCTGATCCCAGCATTCCCTGATCACAGCCCACCCTGATTACAGAGCTCTCTGTTCAGTTATCCCTGATCCCAGATATCCCCAGCTATTAGGGAGGGACTTCCAGAACTTTGACCCAGCATAACAAACGAACAGTGTTGTAGTTTCAAGTTGGATGGTGACCACCGAGAAGGGGAATATATGAAGCATCTTATGGTCAGTAAAATGAAAACCAGATGGAAAAGGCAAATGAGGTGGTGCAATGAGATTCACAGTGGATCAGTGTTTCAGAATATTTTTCTCCCTAACCCTCGATTATACCCTATATTCATCCTTCATGTTCAATCACGGCAATTTTTTCTGTTTGCTCTGGTTTAACCAACATCAAAACTGAACCACACTTAAAACACTCAGTCATCTGTGTGTAACTACCACAATATTTTGATTTCTCAAATTGCAGCAAGTGTCAGAAAGGCTCAAAACTTATCAAGGAAAGGAGGGGGAAAGGTGATTGAGGTGACAATCAGGTCAACCATGCTACTATTGAATGGCAGAAGGGGCTGATGGCCTACTTCTGCTCCTAATTAGTATGTTAGTTTGCAAAGGTAACTGCATTTGTAATCAAATGAAAATAATGAATATTAAATAATTATTGGTTCAATCTTCTGACACAAGCAAAATTCTTTCAAACCTATCTTGCAGTGAATGTTATGAAAGGCATGCCTTTTAGCAGGAGTGTTATCTTTTCATGTATTTAAACCCACACAATGTGTATGCTGGTGTCAATCTCTCACCTTCACTGTAGTTTTCCCAGGCACCAGCAATCAGTTCAGGCATGTCCAATGCTATTTAAAATTCCTCCTTCATGATTTATTTTTGCTTAGCCTGCGGACAAACTCGGAACTGTTAAGCTGAGAAACTACATTTTGTGGTGTGCAATGTAGAAGCAACATCACCAAACTGCACTATTCAATAAAAGCAAGAGGCCTAATAAATGGTCCGTTACAAGTGGCTTGGTGAATG
>NW_025208034.1:10260-13999 GCF_004010195.1 Chiloscyllium plagiosum | reverse complement strand
AGAGGGATAGGGGCCAAGTGCTGGCAAACGGGGACTCGATTAGGTTAGGGATATCTGGGTCAGCACAGGTAGAGTGGACCGAAGGGCTTGCTTACGTGCTGTTCAGAAGGCATACGGTGTGCGCGGTTTGATTGGTAGAGGGGTTGAGTTCCCGAGCCGCAATATCGTGCTGCAACTATACAAAACGCCGGTGCGGCCACACTTGGAGTATTGTGTACGGTTCCGGTCGCCCCATTGTGGGGAGGATGTGGACGCTTTGGAAAAGGTCCAGAGGGGATTTACCGGGATGCTGCCTGGTCTGGAGGGAAGGTCTTATCAGGAAAGGCTAGAGAGACTTGGGCCTGTTCTCGTTGGAGAGAAGGAGGCTAAGAAGGGATTTGAAAGACACATCCCAGGTGATGAGAGGATTAGGTAGGGTGGACGCTGAGAGTCTTTTTCCTCGGACGACGACATCAGCTTGTAAGAGGGGGCATAACTACAAATTGAGAGGTGATAGATTTAAGACAGAGAGTGGCTAAGGGCGTGGAATGCCAGTGTAGTTAGTTCAGCCACATGAGGGAGATTTAAAGAATCCTTGGATAAGCACATGGATGACGATGGGATAGCGTTGGGGCGGGGGTGAGCTTAGATGAGCTCACAGGTCAGCGCAAACATTGAGGGCCGAAGGGCCTCTTCTGCGCTGTGCTGTTCTACATCTGTTACTGAGCGTTGAGGACAAGTGTGACGGATGCCCGTCTCCCTGGGACGCAAACTTTAAAGAATTACGCGGCTGAGCCCAGCGGTCCCTCTGCTCTATCCTGCCTAGGGGCCCCTGGCATTAACTGGGTAACCTTGGTCGGTTTTTACCACAATGCAACACCTCGCGTTAATCTAGATTAAACCCCAACTCTCTCTCTCTCGGCCCGTCTCACAGTATGCCCTTCAATCCCTGTCCCTCCCATCTCTGGGACAAGCTACTCAAAGAGAAACATGGGGTGGGACCTTGGGGTCTACAGGAGACCACAGGTACATAGAGAGAGAAAAAAAATGGGGAGGGAAGGGGAGGGGCACCTCGCGTTAATCTAGATTAAACCCCAACTCTCTCTCTCTCGGCCCGTCTCACAGTATGCCCTTCAATCCCTGTCCCTCCCATCTCTGGGACAAGCTACTCAAAGAGAAACATGGGGTGGGACCTTGGGGTCTACAGGAGACCACAGGTACATAGAGAGAGAAAAAAAATGGGGAGGGACACAGTGCGGGGCTCCCTCAGCGCTGACCCTCCCACAGTGCGGGGCTCCCTCAGCGCTGACCCTCCCACAGTGCGGGGCTCCCTCAGCGCTGACCCTCCCACAGTGCGGGGCTCCCTCAGCGCTGACCCTCCCACAGTGCGGGGCTCCCTCAGCGCTGACCCTCCCACAGTGCGGGGCTCCCTCAGCGCTGACCCTCCCACAGTGCGGGGCTCCCTCAGCGCTGACCCTCCCACAGTGCGGGGCTCCCTCAGCGCTGACCCTCCCACAGTGCGGGGCTCCCTCAGCGCTGACCCTCCCACAGTGCGGGGCTCCCTCAGCGCTGACCCTCCCACAGTGCGGGGCTCCCTCAGCGCTGACCCTCCCACAGTGCGGGGCTCCCTCAGCGCTGACCCTCCCACAGTGCGGGGCTCCCTCAGCGCTGACCCTCCCACAGTGCGGGGCTCCCTCAGCGCTGACCCTCCCACAGTGCGGGGCTCCCTCAGCGCTGACCCTCCCACAGTGCGGGGCTCCCTCGGCGCTGACCCTCCCACAGTGCGGGGCTCCCTCGGCGCTGACCCTCCCACAGTGCGGGGCTCCCTCGGCGCTGACCCTCCCACAGTGCGGGGCTCCCTCGGCGCTGACCCTCCCACAGTGCGGGGCTCCCTCGGCGCTGACCCTCCCACAGTGCGGGGCTCCCTCGGCGCTGACCCTCCCACAGTGCGGGGCTCCCTCGGCGCTGACCCTCCCACAGTGCGGGGCTCCCTCGGCGCTGACCCTCCCACAGTGCGGGGCTCCCTCGGCGCTGACCCTCCCACAGTGCGGGGCTCCCTCGGCGCTGACCCTCCCACAGTGCGGGGCTCCCTCGGCGCTGACCCTCCCACAGTGCGGGGCTCCCTCGGCGCTGACCCTCCCACAGTGCGGGGCTCCCTCGGCGCTGACCCTCCCACAGTGCGGGGCTCCCTCGGCGCTGACCCTCCCACAGTGCGGGGCTCCCTCGGCGCTGACCCTCCCACAGTGCGGGGCTCCCTCGGCGCTGACCCTCCCACAGTGCGGGGCTCCCTCGGCGCTGACCCTCCCACAGTGCGGGGCTCCCTCGGCGCTGACCCTCCCACAGTGCGGGGCTCCCTCGGCGCTGACCCTCCCACAGTGCGGGGCTCCCTCGGCGCTGACCCTCCCACAGTGCGGGGCTCCCTCGGCGCTGACCCTCCCACAGTGCGGGGCTCCCTCGGCGCTGACCCTCCCACAGTGCGGGGCTCCCTCGGTGCTGACCCTCCCACAGTGCGGGGCTCCCTCAGCACTGACCCTCCCACAGTGTGGGGCTCCCTCGGCACTGACCCTCCCACAGTGCGGGGCTCCCTCAGCGCTGACCCTCCCACAGCGCGGGGCTCCCTCGGCGCTGACCCTCCCACAGATGGATATTTCTCAGGTCCGCGTGTGCCTGACTCTCTAAAGGGTGGATGATCTGTCCGTTCCTCTGTTCCCCCATGATCTCAGGCGGGGCTCCCTCAGCGCTGACCCTCCCACAGCGCGGGGCTCCCTCGGCGCTGACCCTCCCACAGATGGATATTTCTCAGGTCCGCGTGTGCCTGACTCTCTAAAGGGTGGATGATCTGTCCGTTCCTCTGTTCCCCCATGATCTCAGCGTCTCTGTCAGATGGAGTCCGGAGGGAGTGCTCTAGCTGCTACGGTGTTTACACAACTGAGTTGCTAAATGTCTCTCAGGAGGGCAATTATCTCGCCTCGGGGCGCGCGCGCACACACATACACCGCGGGATCTTCCTCAGCTCCCGCACAACCCTGTGCAATCTCTCCAAACCCCAGCAAGCTCACCACGTCAAGGGCAGAGGGAACGCCAGAGCGCAAGCAGGCCATTCCCCGCCCCCCCACGCTCGGACGCGGTCACACAGTATTCACCCTCCGCCACTCGGTCCATTTCGGACCGCCGAGACGATCGCCCCCGCGCCCTCAAACGGAAAATGGGCCGTGTTGTGATCGCTGTTGCCCGGCGTCTCCGATGCCACTACTGCAGACGCCTAGAGTGTTAGGATCGCTGTTGTCTTAAAAACTCCCTCACTGCCTGCGACTGATTCACATCGCGCAACCTCAGCCCTCAAACAGTCTCCTCTCTGGCTCCGTCCCGTCCTCAATCTATACATTAAGGCTGCCGCTACTTATCTGATGGCCCCTATATGTTAAGGGCTGCCATATCCTATAGAATACTACCGCTGGGTATTGATTACACCACGGCATGCATCTGTATACGCCAACGTATATGTTAACGCGTATTCTTCACGTATATACGGAGGACTGCATATATCACCCAGCACAAACCAAATCAATCACATTTACAGGCAGCTCATAGGGAAGGTATACAGCATCATATACAAGTTATATACGTTCCCACATGTACAATTATAATCTTCACCAGTCTCCCCACAAACCCAGCCCCCTCCACCGCAAATCCCCCCCCCTCCAATCCCCTCTTCCCTCAAGTCCCCAACCCCTCCCCTCCTCCCTCCAATCCCATCCTC
>NW_025208034.1:4234-9713 GCF_004010195.1 Chiloscyllium plagiosum | reverse complement strand
TCAAGATCCCAATCCCTTCACGATCCCAACTCCCTCAAGACACCAAGCCCTATAAGACCCCAACTCGCTCAAGACCCCAAACCCTTCAAGATCCCAATCCTTTCACGATCCCAACTCCCTCAAGACACCAAGCCCTTCAAGATCCCAACTCCCTCAAGATCCCAATCCCTTCACGATCCCAACTCCCTCAAGACACCAAGCCCTTCAAGATCCCAACTCCCTCAAGACCCCAAACCCTTCAAGATCCCAATCCCTTCACGATCCTAACTCCCTCAAAACACCAAGCCCTTCAAGATCCCAACTCCCTCAAGACACCAATCCCTTCACGATCCCAACTCCCTCAAGACCCCAAACCCTTCAAGATCCTAACTCCCTCAAGACCCCAAGCCCTTCAAGACCCCAACCCCTCCAAGACCATGAGTCCCCACTCAAGACCCCAACTCTGATCAAGACCCCAACCCCCTTCACGAACCCAAGCCCCTCAAGACCCCTCCCCCCAAGAGGAAGGAAGGAGGGAAGTGGGGTGGGGTTACCGTGGGTGTAGATGTTGCCCAGCTCGTTGTGGAGGTAGAAGAGGCTGCGGAGGCACCCCCCCAGGGGGGAGGCGGGTCGGTACCCGGTCAGGACGTACTTATTGAACTGCAGGTGCGGGGGGCTACTGGCCCAGTCCAGGAGCTGAGGGCCGCTCAGCACCACCATTAAATAAATTGATACAGATATAACCGATTGGTATTTGCTTTGGTGAGTGGGAAGAGAAAAAAAGATCAGCAATTCCCCCCCCCCCCCCGCCTTCCTGCGGGAAAATATATACTTTAAAAAAAAATTTAACGATTCCCCTCCCGCGACCCCATCACTCGACGGCTTTTTGAATTTGATGAGGTAAAGTGCAAGTCGGATGTCCCCCCACGGCCGTTTTTCTCTTTAAAATTAGATATAATCCTTAAAAATTGTGGGTTTTCCCGCCGTTTTCACCCCCCTCCCCCCCCGCCCCCGCGCACTCCATCCGGCCGTTTTTTTTTCAAATCCTAACGGTCGCAACCGCCGCCGCGCGAGACGGAAGGTTGGGGCGGGGCGGAGGTGGGGGTCGCTGCGCGGGGCTGGTTGGCGCGGCCGGCCGTCGGTCAAGGGCCGGGGTCTCGCCATTGGACGCGGCGCCGGTCGGTCGCCGCTAAGGCCCGCCCCCTCTCGCTCCCGTCTGTTTCCCTGGGCTGACGGTCAACTCCCCAACCCGTCCCACACCGTCCACACCCATTGGACGGTTCCGCTGTCCGCCAGGGTCTAAGGCCCGCCCGTCGCGCCTCCCATTGGACATGCAGGAACCCGGTCGCGGTCAAGACACGCCCCTCCACTCCCGCCATTGGACCGGAGGAATGCCAGTCAGGGCTAATACCGAACTTCCCTGCCCCATTGGATCGATAATCTGGCAGTCAGGGCTAAGGCCCGCCCCTGTTTGTCCCCCATTGGAACAATCGGATATCCGTCAGGGCCAAGACCCACCCACCTTTCTCGCAATGAAACAGGCAGATGTCAATCTGGGCCAAGACCCACCCCTGTCCCGCTCCCTCTTCCCCATTGGTCCAATCATGCCATGGTCAAAACGAAGCCCTGTCTCTCCCATTGGATGTCTGTCAGCACGATGACCTTCCTCGTCTGCTGTCATTGGACCAGCGGGCTGTCAGTCACGGAGAAGCCCCGATTGGGCAGTTCGGCTGTCAGTTAGTGTGCTGACCCACCCTGTCTGCTCTCATTGGACCAGGCGGCAGTCACTCATGGACAAAACCCACCCCCCCTTCACTCCCATTGGACTATCACATGTCAGTCAGACGGCTGACCAGCTGCTTTCTGTCCCCATTGGACGGGTCAGCTGTGTAAACCCGCCCCCATCCACCACCATGGCTCAGCTGGGCCAGGAGGCCAAGGTCTTCATGGTGTTTCCGTGGTGACTGACCCCCGCCATTCCTCCCCCTGATCACCACGATCCAGTTGCACGGCTCGGTCCGTGTTGATCCGTACGGAGGGGGTGGGGAGTGCTGGTCTTGCTGCACCTCGCTGGGTGTATATAGCACGCCATGGGCGGGGTCAGGAGGGGCACTCGGAGAGACGGGCCTAAGACGTCAACGCCGGGACCACGCCCGGGGAGGTGTGCGCTCGTCCGCGGGGTCCCGCTGCGCTCAAAGTGCCCGAAACAAGGAATTTTTGCCAATCTCAGACCCACGCTGCAGCGAGCGGGATTGATGGACCCGCCCTACCGGGTCCACTCCACAAAATGCTCTCCGGAAAGCAGAGGGGACTTCGCCTCTTCCCTCTGCCAGCGGACGCGGACCGGCCCCTCGACACTCCCGCAAAGGACGATTCCCAACTCGAGCAAAGACCTAGGTCCAAGCGACCGGCCGGCAGAGAAATCGCCAGCTCATTGGCCTTGAGGAGCGAGTGAGCGGGGAAATCGAGCTAGCGAGGAAATCGAGTAAGCGACCGTCGAGACTCCACGCTGGATTCGGCGTCGCGAACCATAGCCCTTTGAATGTTGGCTTCACAAAGTCGGCAGAGGTGGCTTTTAGCAGGCTCGCCTTCATCGCTCAGGCCTTTGGAGAATCGAGGCGTCACCTCCGAGGTTGCAACAGGAAGGGACGCGGAAAGCTAACATCCAGAGGCCAGCTGGGAATAGGGTCATTGGCAGGAGCTCTTACCGTAACTAGGAAAGGTCCTGGGGCAGATCATATCCGGAGCACCGTGAGCGGTTTTGGTTCCCCTCTGTCAGAATCATCAAGTGCCGACAGTGGGGAAAAAGGCCCTTCGGCCCAACAGATCCACGCTGACCCTCCGAACAGTAACCCATCTCCACCCTAACGTGCACATCCCTGGACCCGATGGGACAATGTCCCACAGCCGATCCACCCTAACCTGCACATCCCTGGGCACTATGGGGACAATTTCCCCACGGCCAACCCACCCTAACCTGCACATCCCTGGGCACTACGGGACAATTTCCCACGGCCAATCCACCCTAACCTGTACATCCCTGGGCGCTACGGGACAATTTCCCCATTTCCAATCCACCCTAACCTGCACATCCCTGGGCGCTACGGGACATTTTCCCACGGCCAACCCACCCAAACCTGCACATCCCTGGGCACTAAAAGACAATTTCCCACGGCCAACCCACCCAAACCTGCACATCCCTGGGCTCTTTGGGACAATTTCCCACGGCCAAGCCACCCTAACCCACACATCCCTGGGCACTATGGGACAATTTCCCACGGCCAATCCATCCAAACCTGCACATTCCTGGACACTACAAGACAATTTCCCATGGCCAACCCACCCAAACCTGCACATCCCTGGACACTACAAGACAATTTCCCACGGCCAACCCACCCAAACCTGCACATCCCTGGGCACTATGGGACAATTTCCCATGGCCAACCCACCCAAACCTGCACATCCCTGGGTGCTATGGGACAATTTCCCATGGCCAACCCACCCAAACCTGCACATCCCTGGGCACTACAAGACAATTTCCCACGGCCAACCCACCCAAACCTGCACATCCCTGGGCACTATGGGACAATTTCCCATGGCCAACCCACCCAAACCTGCACATCCCTGGGCTCTTTGGGACAATTTCCCCACGGCCAATCCACCCTAACCTGTACATCCCTGGGCTCTTCGGGACAATTTCCCACGGCCAAGCCACCCTAACCCACACATCCCTGGGCACTATGGGACAATTTCCCACGGCCAATCCATCCAAACCTGCACATTCCTGGGTGCTATGGGACAATTTCCCATGGCCAACCCACCCAAACCTGCACATCCCTGGAGACTACAAGACAATTTCCCACGGCCAACCCACCCAAACCTGCACATCAATGGGCACTATGGGACAATTTCCCATGGCCAACCCACCCAAACCTGCACATCCCTGGGCTCTTTGGGACAATTTCCCCACGGCCAATCCACCCTAACCTGTACATCCCTGGGCGCTACGGGACAATTTCCCCACGGCCAATCCACCCTAACCTGCACATTCCTGGGCACTATGGGACAATTTCCCACGGCCAACCCACCCTAACCTGCACATCCCTGGGCACTACAAGACAATTTCCCATGGCCAATCCACCCGAACCTGCACATCCCTGGGCTGTTTGGAACAATTCCCCACGGCCAATCCACCCTAACCTATATATCCCTGGGCGCTACAGAACAATTTCCCACGTCCAACCCACCCTAACCCGCACATCTGTGGGCACTACAAGACAATTTCCCCACGGCCAACCCACCCTAACCTGCAGATCCCTGGGCTCTTCGGGACAATTCCCCACGGCCAATCCACCCTAACCTGTACATCCCTGGGCGCTACGGGACAATTTCCCACGGCCAACCCACCCTAACACGCACATCCCTGGGTACTATGGGACAATTTCCCACGGCCAACCCACCCTAACCTGCACATCTCTGGGCACTACGGGACAATTTCCCACGGCCAACCCACCCTAGCCCGCACATCCCTGGGCACTACGGGACAATTTCCCACGGCCAATCCACCCTAACCTGCACATCCCTGGGCACTACAGGACAATTTCCCCACGGCCAACCCATCCTAACCTGTACACCCCTGGGCACTACGGGATATTTTCCCACGGCCAATCCACCCTAACCTACACATCCTTGGGCACTACGGGACAATTTCCCCACGGTCAACCCACCCTAACCTACACATCCCTGGGCACTACGAGACAACTTCCCATAGCCAATCCACCCTAACCTGCACATCCCTGGGCTCTTTGGGACAATTCCCCAGGGCCAATCCACCCTAACCTGTACATCCCTGGCCGCTACAGGACAATTTCCCACGGCCAACCCACCCTAACCCGCACATCCCTGGGCACTATGGGACAATTTCCCCACGGCCAACCCACCCTAACCCGCACATCCCTGGGCACTATGGGATAATTTCCCCATGGCCAATCCACCCTAACCTGCACATCCCTGGGCTCTTCGGGACAATTCCCCACGGCCAATCCACTCTAACCTGTACATCCCTGGGCGCTACAGGACAATTTCCCCACGGCCAATCCCACACTAACCTGCACATCCCTGGGCACTACGGGACAATTTCCCACGGCCAACCCACCCTAACCTGCAACCCCTGGGCACTACGGGATATTTTCCCACGGCCAATCCACCCTAACCTACACATCCTTGGGCACTACGGGACAATTTACCACAGCCAACCCACCCTAACCTGTTCATCCCTGGGCACTACGGGACAATTTCCCCACGGTCAACCCACCCTAACCGACACATCCCTGGGCACTACGAGACAATTTCCCACGGCCAATCCACCCTAACCTGCACATCCCTGGACACTACGGGACAATTTCCCCACGGCCAACCCACCCTAACCTGCACATCCCTGGGCACTATGGGACAATTTCCCACGGCCCACCCACCCTAACCTGCACATCCCTGGGCACTA
>NW_025208034.1:1753-3129 GCF_004010195.1 Chiloscyllium plagiosum | reverse complement strand
TACGGGACAATTTCCCCCACGGCCGACCCACCCTAACCTGCACATCCCTGGGCACTATGGGACAATTTCCCACGGCCGACCCACCCTAACCTGCACATCCCTGGGCACTACAGGACAATTTCCCACGGCCGATCCACCCTAACCCGCACGTCCCTGGGCACTACGGGACAATTTCCCCACGGCCGACCAACCCTAACCTGTACATCCCTGGGCACTACAGGACAATTTCCCACTGCCGATCCACCCTAACCCGCACGTCCCTGGGCACTACGGGACAATTTCCCCACGGCCAATCCCACCCTAACCTGCACGTCTCTGGCACTACGGGACAATTTCCCCACGGCCAACCCACCCTAACCTGCACAACCCTGGGCACTACGGGACAATTTCCCCACGGCCAATCCACCCTAACCTGCACATCGTTGGACTGTGGGAGGAAACTGGAGCACCTGGAGGAAGCCCACGCAGACACTGAGCTCGGAGAACGTGCAAACTCCACTCAGAGTATCGCACAAGGCTGTCATCGAACTCGGTTCCCTGGCACCGTGAGGCATTGGTGCCATCTGCTGAGCCCCCGTTTACCACCCCTCGCCTCGGACAGGCAGAGTGTCAGAATAACGGGGTAAGGGGGCGCCAATTCGAGGACAGGATGGGGAAGGAATCTCCTCTCTTCGCGAGAGAGGGGGGTCTTCGTCCTCTGGGGGTCGGGGTGAATCTGAGTGCTACTGCAGCCTTAAGGCTGAGATTCCCAATCATTCGGGGAATCGAGGATTAGTATCTCGGAGGGTTTGATGGGGGGAGCGCTGTAGAGGGAGCTTTACTCCATATCTAACCCTGTGCTGTCCCTGTCCTGGGAGTGTTTGATAGGGGGAACGCTGTAGAGGGAGCTTTACTCCATACCTAACCCTGTGCTGTCCCTGTCCCTGGGAGTGTTTGATGGGGGGACGGTGTAGAGGGAGCTTTACTCTGTACCTAACCCCGTGCAGTACCTGTCCTGGGATGGGGGGACAGTGTAGAGGGAGCTTTACTCTGTATATAACCTCGTACTGTCCCTGTCCCTGGGAGTGTTTGACAGGAGAGTCATAGAGATGGACAGCATGGAAACAGACCCTTCGGTCCAACCCGTCCATGCTGACCCAGATATCCCACCCCAATCTAGTCCCACCTGCCAGCACCCGGCCCCTATCCCTCCAAACCCTTCCTAGTCATATACCCATCCAAATGCCTCTTAAATGTTGTAATTGTCCCAGCCTCCACCACATCCTCTGGCAGCTCATTCCATACACGTACCACCCTCTGGGTGAAAAAGTTGCCCCTTAGATCTCTTTTATATCTTTCCCCTCTCACCCTAAACCTACACCCCTCTAGTTCTGGAC
>NW_025208034.1:0-1067 GCF_004010195.1 Chiloscyllium plagiosum | reverse complement strand
CTACTGCTCTGCCCTCATCAATCTTCTTTGTTACTTCTTCAAAAAACTCAATCAAGTTTGTAATTTTCCCATGCACAAAGGCATGTCGACTATCCTGAATCAGTCTTTGCCTTTCCAAATACATGTACATCCTGTCCCTCGGAATTCCCTCCAACAACTTGCCCACCACCGAGGTCAGGCTCACCGGTCTATAGTTCCCTGGCTTGTCTTTACCACCCTTCTTAAACAGTGGCACCACGTTTGCCAACCTCCAGTCTTCCGGCACCTCACCTGTGACTATCGATGATACAAATATCTCAGTAAGAGGGAGCTTTACGCTGTATCTAACCCCGTGCTGTCCCTGTCCTTGGAGTGTTTGATGGGGGGGGGACAGTGTAGAGGGAGCTTTACTCTGTATCTAACCCCGTGCTGTCTTTGTCCCTGGGAGTGTTTGGAGACAGTGTAGAGGGAGCTTTGCCTGCCTTTGAAAGGAGTAGAGCGAGCTTTCCTTTCGGTTCAGTTGAAAAGACTGAAGACAGCTTAAATTGAAAAAGTAGAAACACTTTATTTACAGTTTAAAGAGGGTGGGAAAATAGCCACGTGGAGAGTGTCAGATCAACCAGTGAATGGGCTGAGTGGCCTCATCCTGTTCCTGTCAGGAACAAGTCACTGAGTGGTTTGTGCCAAAGACCATTAATTTCCCAAACATTTTTTCCAGCCTGCGTCTGTCTCTCGCTCTCTCTCTGCGTGCATAAAGTTGGACTTTTGTAACATCAGCAAAGACACACTCAGAGTCATCACCCTTGGTATTAATGTGCTCAAAGTGTGAAAGACATGGTGGGTGGGGGGAACGCGCTCAACACACGCTTGCACAGATGACGTCTTCCAGCCTGCTTTTCCTCAGGGATTTACCAATTCCTTGACACAGGCACAGAGCAACTGGTCCACATCCTGTGAAGTCTCTGCTCAAAAGCGACAGATGGAGGGAGAAAGAGAGAGAGACAACACTTCCTCGACACGGGGTCCAAAGGTGGTTTCACACAGAGAATAACAGCACCCCAGGAGGGAGTTACAGACTGGAATCTAAT
>NW_025208033.1:13155-13996 GCF_004010195.1 Chiloscyllium plagiosum | reverse complement strand
TGGTTTGCTTGCCTTCATTGGACGGCGTATTGACTATACGAGCTGGCAAGTCATGTTAAAATTGTACAAGACATTGGTTCAGCCGCACTTAGAATTCTGCATACAGTTCTGGTCGTCACATTATCAAAAGGATATGGACGCCTTTTGGAGGGTGCAGAGAAGGTTTACGAGGATGGAAGGTGCTAGCTATGAAGAAAGGTTGAGTAGGTTCGGTTTATTTTCATGAATAAAAAGGTGATTGAGGGTCGACCTGATTGAGGTTTACAAAATCGTGAAGGATTTAGAAATGGTGGATAGAGACAAGCTTTTTCCCAGGGTGAAGGATTCAATAACGAGAGGTCAAGCTTTCAAGGTGAGAAGTGGAAAGATTAAGGGGGATACACGCGGCAAGTACTTCACACAGAGGGTGGTGGCCGTTTGGAAGGTGTTGCCAGCAGAGGTGGTAGAGGCAGGCGCGGTAGATTCATTTAAGATGCGTGTGGACAGATGCAGTAGATGGAGAGCAGAGGGATACAGATGCTTCGGAATTGACAGACAGGTTTCGATAGTACATTTGGATCGGCTCAGACTTGGAGGCCGAAGGGCCTGTTGCTGGGCTGTAAATTTCCTTTGTTCTTTTTTGTTAACTTATACATTCCTTTTCATGTTGTCTTTATTAGAAGGTGAGAGTTTGGGAAGTGCTTTTGCCAAAAAGGACCGGGATGTCCTTGGTCACACATCACGAACAGAATTCATGCAGTGCATCCATTAACCAGGACAGGAAATGAAATGTCAGCCTTCATTACAAAATGAATCATGTGTAGGAGTTGTGGACAGTTGTTGAGGCAGTATTTCGGCTATT
>NW_025208033.1:5983-10314 GCF_004010195.1 Chiloscyllium plagiosum | reverse complement strand
TGCTATCCTCCGAAAGAGAGAATATTTTCCTCACGTCAGTTTTCCATGTTTGACCCCATCCGCTGTGATAAGGCCCACTGGTCCCACATCTTCCCAGGTGTAAATCAGAGCAGAATAAGCACCCGAAGGGCGGTCTTCACTATGCAGAGCCAGCTGTGAGTATTGCAAACATTCTCATATCTTGACATCAGATGACACAAACAGACATGAATTGCACATTAGATTTGCCAAAAGCGAATTTTGTTCAAGATCACATAGAATCATAGAGTCATAGAGATGCACAGCATGGAAACAGACACTTCGGTCCAACCTGTCCATGCCGACCAGATATCCCAACCCAATCTAGTCACACCTGCCCGCACGGGGCCCATTTCCCTCCAAACCCTTTCCATTCATTTGCCCATCAAAATGCCTCTTAAATGTTGCAATTGTACCGGCCTCCACCACATCCTCTGGCAGCTCATTCCATACACGTACCACCCTCTGCGTAAAAACATTGCTCCATAGGTCTCTTTTATATCTTTCACCTCTAACCCTAAACCTCTGCCCTCTAGTTCTGGACTCCCCGACCCCAGGAAAAAGACTTTGTCTATTAATGCTATCCATGCCCCTCATAATTTTGTAAACCTCGAGAAGGTCACCCCTCAGCCTCCGTCGCAGCAGGGAAAATAGCCCCAGCCTGATCAGTCTCTCCCTGCAGCTCAGATCCTCCAATCTTGGTAACATCCTTGTAAATCTATTCTGAACCCTTTCAATGTTCACAACATCTTTTCGATAGGAAGGTGAACAAAATTGCACGCAATATTCCAACAGTGGCTTAAACAATGTCCTTTACAGCCGCAACATGACCTCCCAACTCCTGTACTCAGCACTCTGACCAATAAAGGAAAGCAGACCAGACGCCTTGTTCAATATATCAACCGACCTGCGACTCCACTTTCAAGGAGCCACGAACCTGCATTCGAAGGTCTCCTTGTTCAGCAACAGTCCCTAGGATCTTACCATTAATGGCATAAGTCCTGCTAAGATTTGCTTTCCCAAAATGCAGCACCTCGCATTTATCTCAATTAACTTCCTGCTGCCACTTCTCAGCCAATTGACGCATCTGGTACAGATCCTGTTGTAATCTGTAACTCAGCTGGCGATGAAAGCACTGGACCAATGCAACAACGTTTTTATTTTCTCGATCCATTGCTATGTTTAATAATCTCTCTGCACATGAAAATGGATCCTTCCCATCCACTTTAATGGATTAAATTCCCTCCAGTGTGGCCCCCTTCGGCCCTACCAGTCCACACTGACCCTCTGAAGATTAACACACCCAGACTCAATTCCCTGTGAGTAATGCACCAAACACTATGGGCAATTTACCACGGCAAATTCAACTGACGAACACATGTTTGGACTGTGGAAGGAAACCCACGCAGACAGTTGGAGAATGTGCAAACATCACACAGACAGTGGCCCGACGTTGGAAGCAAACTTGGCACCATGGTGATGCGATGCTGCAGTGCTAACTGCTGAGCCACAATTATCTCTCATCAACGCGTGTAATTCAACTGGATCTCCCAGCATCCTACTCTGTTCTGAAACAAGAGAGGGGGACAGCGAATACTGGGGTCATGCTGCGGACAGGGCAAGCCAAATACTGGTGTTTCAGGTTGGAAACATTCATTTCATAAGTTGTATTAAGCACAGGAGTTAAATGTGTAGTCGTGTCCGAGTGGGAAAGGTGATGGGTTAGATATCCATTGGGAATCCCCACGCAGTTTCGAATTCTGCCGACTACGTTTTCAATGATTTCCGAAAGGTCGATTTCGAGCTCAAACTTGCAAAAAGAACAATCTCAACAAACCATGCCAGTTGTTCGATTTGATTTTGTAACCTCGAGTTCTTAATCAGAACTGTACCACTATCAAAACCTTGACCGTTTCTCTTCCCACGGATACTTCTGGACACATCGAGTTTCTGCAGTATTCTCTGAATGTCCTGTGCAAAAGTGCAACTTTACATTCGATTCCGTTAATCACAGTCCTCTATGTAGTGACCCTGGACGGTGGCAAGTTTTCTTCCTGTTCGTCAAAGCGCCCATGCCCACCGCTCCCTCCCACGTCATTATAAACAGGCCCAGGAAATCTCTGGTTCACCTTCTTCGCTGCAAAGTGAAACTTACCAGTCTCTGGATTCTCTCCTCATAAAGGGAATTCTCATCCCCGGACATGGTGAAAGACAGAGGATAGTGAAGAGATTTTGGGGAAATATTGACATTTGAGAGCGGAACAATGTTAAGGAGGCAAACATGGAAACCAGTCTCCAGCTTTGTGGATCTTCAGAAACTTTTTGGGAAGTGGAATCGAAGAGCAATGTGCAAGGGTGAACTGTCGGACTGAGCAGAAACAGTCAAGACAGCTTCCTTCTCTTTAAGGGGCGCGACATTAACTCTGATGTTCTCGGGACATGAACTGATCTGAGACATTGAAAGTTTCTTGTTTTTGTATATGACGACTCCAGGACATTGAAAAAGCTCGGGCCAGACAGAAACTGAGTGGCTGGAACCCAGACAGTCCCGCTTGTGGGAGAGAGGCTTCCCAGTGACATGGGTACGTCTGCATTGAGTGGGATCAGACTGTTCCTATGTCTCCATAATGACCGTCCCAGGCTCTATTTTGGAAAAATACTTCTGATAGAGGACAGCTGTCATTCTGGGAAGGGCAGACTGAATATGAGATTCAGTTACCGCCTACTTTGGAGGAACGTGCGATGTGCTGAATTGCACTTGTCAGCACATTAGTCTGCTGAATGAAAGATAGCTGATTCAAGAGCCCCCAGGGCGACAGCGATTACTGCCCTTCATGCATCTGTTTGCTTTGCTGCACTGTTTCGGTTTCTAATGAGGTCAACAGGTATTCTCCAAATGGAAACACTATCGTGTGACTAACCACAATGACATTTACGCATTGCTGTCAAGATTAATGTCAAGAACTGTGACTTGTGGGAATCTGAAACCAAAAAGAAACTGCTGCAGAAACGAGCCAATTTGGGAGTACCTGTGGGAGAAAACACAGCGTTGATGACGTTCTGAAACGTTGCCTCTTCATGTCTCTCTCGAAATGCTGCTGGACCTGCTGAGGTTCTCTTGCAAATTCTGTTTTTATTTTAACTGAATACCCATTTCATCCATCAGAATGATGAAGCCAGCCTCACCATGCACCGAAATTTTACACGTTTAGAAGCTGTGACATGATTGGATTCAAACAAACCCAATAATGATTTACTCTTCCTCATCTCCACTAGGAAAGAGACCTAGAACGTGAATTGCACAGTGTCGTCCTGTCGTCCTGGAGGAGTGGTTAAGGCAATGGAATTGAAATTCATATGGCTTAAAACATGCAGCCTCGAATCCTACTGATGGTGATGGAGAAATGCCAATAATTGCGAAGGGAAATTGCTCCCTGGCTTCGACTGGAAGAGTCATCTTAAAAACAAAAACGGAAAATTGGGCATGGTGGGAATCTGCAACCCACTGCCTGTCAGGGTGCAGCAAACAGAAGTTTCTAGAGACATTTGAGACGCATTGAGGTGCACACTTCTACCACCAACTGCGTTTGAAGCTGTAAGCCAACTGTTGGAAAATGAGACGAGAACAGTCAGGGACATGTGTTCGACTGGTGCAAACTTGTTCAGCTGAAGTGCATTTTCTGTGCTGGAGAAACCTTTGACATGCTGCGGTGAGGTGGTCGGAGAAACTGGCAGATGTGAAGCACGTTAAACTGGTCTCATCCTGACATCTCTCCGGCTCTCGGGGGATTTGTCTGTCTGTCCACCTGTGTGGATGAAAATCAGGATGATTTCCTCAGGGCGATTACCATACAGTGTGACCACGTCAAAGTTCAGTGCTATGATTGTGTCATTTAAAGCACAGGGAGTATCTCATTGAAATTTACCCTGGAAACATCAGAACATGTAAGGGTAAGTGCCTCATGCTGGAAACTGGGACTAGAGTTGATGAATATCCGGTCTCCCGCACTGCAGATACGCGGAAAGGCCTTTTCCACGCTGAAAGGAATGGAAGAAAGAACGAAATTGATGTGCAGCTAAAATGATCACAAATGAAAAAATAAAAGGGGATTCAATATGGAAACATACTGCACCATATTTCAATTTCCATGGAAGTCTAGTGGTAAGGATTCAGTACTCTTACTGCTGTGGCAATGGGAGATTTCCTCTGACGGGTTATCTTGTTGACAGCCTTCCCAAAGCAGGGAATGTTGTATGGTGCTGGAAATTGATGGAGTTTTGTCACAAACACGATTCAGACTGGCGTAAAACAA
>NW_025208033.1:3089-5962 GCF_004010195.1 Chiloscyllium plagiosum | reverse complement strand
TTCCTGGGTAATTGCCAGTTTCACTTCACGAATCAGCATACATATCAGAATCTCTCATTAGCTGACAACGTAATCTGTAAAATGAAAACTGCCATATCGGCTGTAATGCTGTTGCTGTTCTCCTGCATTGGTGAAAGTCTGGCCTTACTCATTACCTTTATCTTATCCTTTCTGTCCATGAGCAACAAAGTTGAATGGAGAGCTTCTGTTTTCAGTGTCTACCTTCGTATGCTTATCTATTTGTCTCCCTTTGTCGCTCTGTACCATCTCACTCTCTTCTACATTCTCCCACTCTCTGTCTGTCAATATCCCTCAATTTCTATTCCTCGTCTTGGAAAAGTCTGGAATTCGGTGACAGTGTGACAGTATACCTGTTTCATGAATTTCTCCGCCTCAATTATCCTTCCAGTTGGATGCGATCAATCACTGGATTGATTCTGGCAGATCCGCGTCTGTGCTCTGTGTGGAAGCAGGAAATAGTTTTCTTTCAGATAAACCAAAAGAAGAGAAATAAATCTTTATTTCCTGAATGCGAATTGGATCCAGGTCTGTGCGATTCAAACTCAGACTCTGAAGCAGGGACTCCACTGATGCTGACAATAACCCTTGACCTAACCTGTACAAACTTTTGTACCTATTTACTTTCTCCCCACATTTTGAAGCAACAGTCCTTACCGTGAGTGGTGAAGGAGCTAACTACTCCCTCGCAGAAACACAACTGGGGCCAGAGACCCATATATCTGTCCCACAGCGGGTATTGTTTTGCTCCGAACAGACCGGGTTTGCTGTGTGGGACTGAAACTGTGTTCGATCACAAACAGACGCGGTGTAACAGGTGCCAGCAGATGTGGAGAAGGTTGGAGCGGATTCAGATCCATTCTGGGAAAGAGACTGGATCCGGAATTCAGGGGAGCTTAGTGTCACAGACAGAAGGCTGGATAATTGGTTTGGGAAAGATATCAGCCATGGTCGAATGATCGGGCAGACTAGATGGGCTGAAAACTCTAACTGTCCACCGATGCCTCTGGTTCCTGGCCATCCGGAATCTAAGGAAATAGAAACAGAGTTTTTTTTTCAGTTCGAAGTCCTCCGGTCATAACTGGGTGAGGTGAGAGATGGAACACGTCTGATGCAAGTTTAGAGGCTGGGAAAATGTTTGGAGACTATGTAATAAAAGAGGATCTGAGTATAAAGTTGGAAGTAAGGAGATATTCAATAAAAAGGAAGGGTGCGTAAGGCAGAGGGAGATGGACATGGAGAAAGAAGTGGCATTGGTCTTGAAGTCTTAACTATATTTTCCTTTCCAAGATTCTACCAGACCTGCTGAGATTTTCCCGCAATGTCTTTTGGTGGTACTGAAACAGAAGATGGGAGTGAGTTCCTGGATCAAGCAGCTCTCTGTTCTGTGGGCGTTTGAATTCCCCGTTCGACCAGATCACATCTCAGCCACACGAAAACCTCACTAACCTGCCCCACCCCACCCCTCGTTTTGAAAGGGACATTGTTTATCGTATATTGGGCTGAACTGATAAACGTGTCTCTGGCATCTCCGGTACAGTGGACACAATTTTCACTCAGAAATCAACACATGATCAAGAACAGTGGTAACAATGTGTCAACAAAATCTGTAACAGCGAGCGAATGCGCCCTTGTGTGGGGTTGCAACATTGCAAATTGAATGAAGAGCTGTGAACCTATTAACAGATAAAAGTGCCCCTACATGAAACTGCATCTGCCAAGACTTTTCCACTCACTCATACTATCGATACCTGTTTTCAAAATTCCACATCCTTATCACAATATGCTCACCCACCTATTGTGTATCGCAGCATTTCACTCTGCCACTTCCTGCAAGTTATTCAGTCAGATAAAACATTAAATCCGATGACTGACCAGTCTGGATTTCACTAAATATATCTTTCCAACTTGAAAAATGCTCATTAATCTCGATTCGGTGATTTCTGTTTAATAGACAATGGACAGACAATGCTGCTTTATGACCCAACACCGAGAACTCCTTTATTGTGCAACGGACTTTTATATAGCCCCTTATTGATTGCTTGCTAAAATTCAAATGAACTTTACTGAGCATCATCCTTCACCAAGTCTGCAGGGAATGCTACCAAAGAAATCTGTCAGATTGTCATCGTGTGTTTTTCCTTTCAAAAATGATGTTGACTCAGTGTGACTGTAATCATCTCTTCTAAACTTTCTGCTTTTCTTAATTTGCAATGGTGGTTCACATTTTCGAAATAACAACAAAGACATTAGAGCAGATGGAAACAATTTAACCCATCAAGTCAGCGACAAGTTTCAATGAGATCACGGCTGATTTGGTTAATCCTCAACTCCCCTTTCGACCTCATCTCTATGGCCCTAGATTCCCGAAGTGACCAAATGCCTGTCTTTCTCAGCCTTGCATGTATGCAGCATTGACAACCCTCTGTTGCAAACAACTTCACAGATTTGCTACCCTCTGAAAGAGAAAATATCCTCCACACCTAAGTCTTACATAACTGGCCCCTTCCGCTGTGAGGAGGCCTTCTGGTGCCACATTATCCAAGGTGTATATCAGAGCAGAAAAAACCCTCAAGGTCGGTCTGCACTGTCCAGTGCCAGCTCTGAGTGTTTGCAGCATTGTCTTTTTTGACTTTGGAATGAAGAAATAAACCTGAATCTTCTTCAAAAAAGCTTCATTGGCTATAATTTCGCTGGCAGTGTAGTGCGCTAGAACGTCGAGTGCTTGATCACAAATATATCACTCTCAAAATGTTATCTCTGTTCCTTTTTCCACAAGTACCGCTACATCCGTCGGTTTTCTGCAGTATTCTGTGAATTTACTGTGCACAAGTGCTGCATTTCATTAAATTCCT
>NW_025208033.1:0-2013 GCF_004010195.1 Chiloscyllium plagiosum | reverse complement strand
TCCAGACGTTATTCTGGAAAAATAAAACTGATAAGAGGACACTTCTCGGTCTGGGAAGGACAGACTGAAGTCCGTCACAACCTGCTTTACATGTTCGGGAATGGTTTTAGGTTGGACGTTTCAGCGTATTCGACTATTAAATGAAAGGCTGGTGGTTCAAGACCTCCAACGGCGACTGCGATCGTTGTTGTTAAAGCATCTGTTTTCTCTGCTGCAGGGTTTCTTGTTTCTAATGGGGGCAGGAAAATGTTCCTCAAACGGAAAATTTCCGTGTGAAGAACCACAAAGAACTTTCTGCAATGGTTTAAAGGTTAATGTAATGAACTGTGGCCTCTGGGAATCTGAAACAAAATCAGAAACTGCTGACAAAACTATCTGGTTTGGCATTATCTGTGGGAGATTATTGAGTTCTGATGAAGTTGTTAAATATTGTCCACGATTCTCTCTGCATGGATGCTGCCAGACCTGCTGAGTTTTGTCGTGGAGAAAGTATAGAGAATCACCAGGAGACGTAGAGTGTTCTTCAAGAAGTCGGTCTGTTATTTGCAAACGAAAAACCGTGACACCGAGAAAGCAGATTCTCGAATGCTCTCGAACTTCATTGTCCATGGTTTTTTATAAGTTTTTCCCACGCTTTGTTTGCTTATCAGCATGTCTAAATATATTAATCATAGTACCTCACACTCGCTACACAATAGACCAGTGATGTTAGTTCCCAACATCTCTTTAATTGTTCATTCTACTTAACGTTATTCTCATGTGACGGTTAGATATTTAATGTCAGCTTTCGCAACAATGGTCTTAAATTCCAGACTCTACTTCATATTTTCCCGAAGCCATAATTAGTTATTTATTGTCAATAATCTCAATCAGGCTGACTCTATTAACTATTAATTTGATACTTAATGTCATGTCCCAAATATTTATGTTCCCAATCGAGTCATAATGATACTTAACAGGAAGCCTAACTTTATGAACTGCAATCTAATCTCACCATCGAGACTTTTCAGCGTCAACCTTTCTTTGCTAATTGATGTGAGAGAATTTCACTATTCTTATCTCATCCTGCATTCTACAGACCGCTTGCCACAGATCGCCAGTGGGGTTCATGCTTTAAGCCTTCCCTTGCTTTCATGCTCTTTACTTTCGATAATAACATTTTGTCATTCTGACCAATGGCAGTCATTCCTGGCACTGGATATACTGACGGTGAAGGGTCAGTGATCAGAGCGCAATGTCCCTGTAGTTCTGTTCCCGAATCTCCACCTCCCACTCTGTTAGTAACCTCTCAGTCTCCAGGGAATTGCATTGTTCCCAATTTTGCCGGATTCCAGGCCTTTAACCTTGGCTGAGCAGACAGTCGATGGTCTGAGGAATATCATTCCCAAACGTCTCATGTCCGAGGTAATAACAATTAATAACGATGTCTGTGCATCCTCCTCTAATCTGTGAAAATCATTGTTGCGGACTGTAGGAACATTTATTGACCGAAATTGAGGAGGTTTTGAACCAGATCAAACTCCTATGAGTTAAGAAGATTGTCTAGGTCCCTTTTTCTTTTCCCCTGAAGGCAAATGTACGACAATGCAATTCAATTGGTGAAACTTCCAGGCTTGAACCGAAACACAATTTACTTCGCACTATCGTTGTAACACAAACAAAAAACAAAGTGTGGACTAACCCAACTCTATTGGAAAACTGAACGAAATGAAACATCATTTAACTACGAAAAAGTCAATGTTCGAATATGGTAACATTGCATAAACCACACAAAACTGGTCTTCCTGCTACCGGAATGATATTGTGAAACGTGAACGGATGAGGAAAAGGTATAATGTGCTGTTTGTAATTCTTAAGCTTCCAAATGGTTTTGTGGTGCAAATGTATTTTAACCTTGAAGAAATTGGAACCTCCTTCCTGTCCACGACAGAAGCTGTTGAATCTGTTCCGAATTTCCAGCGGCTTCTGTAATTATTTAAGGTTTCTGACAATAGCAATCCCTCACTTTTCCAA
>NW_025208032.1:10478-13994 GCF_004010195.1 Chiloscyllium plagiosum | reverse complement strand
GTGGAAAAGGACATGGAAGATATAGACTGTCGGGAAATAGGTGTGACATCTTGAAATGCTGGATGTCTTGAAATGCATAAAAGTGAATAAATACCCAGAACCAGATCAGGTGTACACTAGAACTCTATGGGAAGCTAGGGAAGTCATTGCTGGGCCTCTTGCTGAGATTGTTGTATCATCGTTAGTAGCAGGTGGGGTGCCGGAAGACTGGAGGTTAGCTAACGTGGTGCCACTGTTTAAGAAAGGTGGTAAAGAACAGCTATGGAACGATAGATCAGTGAGCCTGACGTCAGTGATGGGCAAGTTGTTGGAAAGAATCCTGAGGGACACGATGTACCTGTATTTGGGAAGGCAAGGACTGATTATGAATAGTCAACATGGCTTTGTGTGGGAAATCATGTCTCACAAATTTGATTCAGTTTTTTGAAGAAGTAACGAAGAGGATTGATGAGGGCAGAGTGGTGGACGTGATCTATATGGACTTCAGTAAGGCGTTTGACAAGGGTCCCATGGGAGACTAGTTAGCATGGTTAGATCTCAAGGAATACAGGGAGAACATGCCATTCGGATACAGAACTGGTTCAAAGATGTAAGACAGAGGGTGGTGGTGGAGGCCTATAACCAGTGGAGTGTCACAAGGATTGGTGCTGGCTTCACTACTTTCGTCATTTACATGAATTATTTGGATGTGAGCACAAGAGGTATAGTTAGTATGTTTCCAGATGACACCAAAATTGGGGATGCAGTGGACAGCAAAGAAGGTTACCATTAGATTACAACCGGATCTTGATCAGATGCGCCAAAATGCTGAGAAGTGGCAGATAGAGTTTAATTGAGATCAATGAGAGGTGCTGCAAATCTTAGCAGGACTTAATGGTAAGGTCCTCGGGAGTGTTGCTGTACGTAGACCCCTTGCAGTGCAGATTCATAGCTCGTTGAAAGTGGAGTCGCAGGATAATGAAGATAGTGTTTGATATGCTTACCTTTATTGGTCAAAGTACTGAGAACAGGAGTTGGGAGGTCACGTTGCGGCTGGACAGGACATTGGTGAGCCCACTGTTATAATATTATGTGCAATTCTGGTCTCTTTCGTATCGGAAAAATGTTGTGAATCTTGAAAGGGTTCAGAAAATATTTACATATATGTTTCCAGGGTTGGAGGATTTGAGCTTCAGGGAGAAACTGAACAGGCTGGGACTGTTTTCCCTGGGAGTTGGCCGGCTGAGGGGTGACCTTATACTTGTTTACAAAATTACAATATATGTACTGCCTTGATGTAAAATCTGAATTATTTCATATATCAATCAATTCGATATTATCTGGTTATTGCCTTTTTTAACTGTTGACCTTTTGTTTTTGGATTGGGGTGGCTATACCTGTGATTAAAGTGTGTGGGTTTTGGAAATGGGCATACCCTGTTAATTGTCAGAATGTAAACAACAGATTTTCTTTATTTCACATTCTTCAACTCACAATTTGCGAATTGACTTGGGCTCGGGTATAGCTCAGCGAGAGAGAGTTGGGATGGTAGCAAGGATTTGGAGAAGTGCCCCCTATGGGAAGCGGGGAGATCTCTGGTGAACTGGGGGTTATTTGGGTGTTTGCTTTAGTTAAATGTCGTGGTTAGTTTTTTAGTTGTAGTTGTTTTTCGACTTTATAGAGTTCTGGGCAGCACAGTGGCACAGTGGTCAGCACTCCTGCCTCAATTCCCGCCTCAGGCAACTTGTCTGTGTGGAGTTTGCATATTCTCTCCGTGTCTGCGTGGGTTTCCTCCGGGTGCTCCAGTTTCCTTCCACAGCACAAAAATGTGAAGGTTAGGTGAATTTCTCGTAGTGTTTGGTGAAGAATGCGTCTGGGTGGGTTGCTTTTCAGAGGGTCGGTATGGACTTGTCGGGCCGAAGGACCTGTTTCCACGCTGTAAATAATCTAAGTCTAAGTCTAAGGCTAATCTCTTTGTTGTTCGCCGCATCGCAGATAAACTCCCTCCTGTTGAGAAACGACAGTCTGCCCGAGATGAACATCGCTAGTGATTTGTTCAGGTGGTACAGCTGGAATGTAAAACGGAGCCATTCCCCCATTAGAAGAAAGAAGGTGCTGTGAAGCCCTAGGAAGGAAAGGGTGGCTATCGCCCTGCTGCAGAAGATGCATTTAACTGATAATGAAGCTGCAGTAGGGGGGGTTATAGATCAATACAACGTAGAACAGGCCCTTCGGCCCTTGATGTTGCACCAACCTGTGAACTATTCACAGGTCGTCCCCCTACACTATCCCAAAATCATCCATGTGCTTGTCTAAAGGATTGTTTAAATCTCCCTAATGTAGTTGAATGCATTAGCAATTACTGCATTCCACGCCCTTACCACTATCTGTGTAAAGAACCTGCCTCTGACATCTGTCTTAAATCTATCACCCCTCAATTTGTAGTTATGCCACCTCGTGCATGCTGACGCCATCATCTTAGGAAAAAAGACTTTGCCTGTCTATCCTACCTAATCCTCTGATCATCTTGTGTGTCTCTATCAAATCCCCTCTTAGACTTCTTCTTGCAAATGAGATAGGGCATTCTTTTCCTTCTTTATCTCTCAGAGTAGAGGAGTGGCCATACGGGGAAAATTAACCTCCCTTCACAAGTAACTGTGCAAATTAAGGACGAATATGGACGGTTTATCATTCTTAAAGCTCTTAAACTTGGAGAACAATATGGCGTCCTGAATGTTTATTATGCCTGGTGCACCCTCTTAAATTTCTAACTGATGCAGTCGATAAATTAATGAGTTTTGGCATGCGATGCATGATCATAGGAGGGGATTTTAATCGTCTAATAGATCGCTAAATACACAGGCTGCCAACAGGCCCGACAGGTACGCCAGCGCAATCCTAGCAGTTGGTGGACATGTGTGAGGAGTTGCGATTCGTGGATGTGTGGAGGCAGCTCCACACAAGTGTCATTCGTGAATTGACATGTGTTCTATGCCATTGGGTTGTTTGGATACAGTTGAAACTTTATTGCTGGAACAGCACAGCAGGTCAGGCAGCATCCAGGGAACAGGAGATTCGACGTTTCGGGCACAGCCCCTTCTTCAGGAATGAGCAGAGAGTGTTCAGCAGGAGAAGATAAAAGGTAGGGAGGAGGGACTTGGAGGAGGGGAGTTGGAAATGTGATAGGTGGAAAGAGGTCAACGTGTGGGTGATAGGTCGGAGTAGGATGGAGGCGGAGAGGTCAACAGTCTCGGACTCCTCCCTCCCCTTCCTAGACCTTTCTGTTTCTATCTCAGGCGACCGAATCAACACGGACATCTACTACAAACCAACCGACTCCCACAGCTACCTGGACTACACCTCCCATCCTGCCCCCTGTAAAAACGCCATCCCATTCTCCCAAATCCTTCGTCTCCGCCGCATCTGCTCCCAGGAGGACCAGTCCAAAATACGTACAACACAGATGGCCCCCTTCTTCAAGGACCGCAATTTCCCCCCCGACGCGGTCGACGGTGCCCTCCACCGCACCTCCTCCAC
>NW_025208032.1:0-8733 GCF_004010195.1 Chiloscyllium plagiosum | reverse complement strand
CCTGCAGTCTTCTTCTTGTCCTCTCCGCCTCCCTCCTACTCCGACCTATCACCCTCACCTTGTCCTCTTTCCACCTATCACATTTCCAACTCCCCTCCTCCAAGTCCCTCCTCCCTACCTTTTATCTTCTCCTGCTGAACACTCTCTGCTCATTCCTGAAGAAGGGCCTATGCCCGAAACGTCGAATCTCCTGTTCCCTGGATGCTGCCTGACCTGCTGTGCTGTTCCAGCAAGAAAGTTTCAACTTTGATCTCCAGCATCTGCAGACCTCACTTTCTCCTTGTTTGGATACAACATTGGAGAGCAAAATTGGGAATATAGCTGTCTCAGACTATGTGCAAGTATATTAAATGTTAAAATCAAGGGTGTTGGAATGGATGCACGGCACTGGTTCTTGGACCCATTCCTGTTAAGGGATGGAAAATCTGCTTAGTACTTCACAAGAGAGTTTAGGGCCTTCTGAGATATCAACTCGGGTATGGCAAGTAAACCGGCAATACTATGGGTGGTCACTCAGGCATATTTACGAGGCCCGCTCGTTTCATATTCAATGACTAGAAAGAGACAGGGGAAGAACAACAAAAGATGCTGGAGGCCCGTCTGCTGATAGCTAGGGAAGTATATTATAATAGGCACTCTCTTGTCAAGCTGCACCAGGTCACAGCCCTCTGACCTACTCTTGACTCATTGCACACACAGGTGGCAAAAAAGAGATCTCCTTTGCTAAACAAAGACCGTTTGATTTTGGAGATAAGCCAGGTAGATATCTGGTATATCTGGCTAGAAAGAAAAATGCTTCCCAATCTATTATGTCTGTTAGAGAGAAGGCTAGGACGGTTACCCGTGAGTTGAAGAAAATCAATGTTAGTTTTAGGGAATACATTGCAGAGTTGTATCATTTGGAAGGAGGCGAACACAGTGCAGCAAGAATGCAGTCCTTTTTTAAGAATCTGGACCACCTCTGCATAAACGTGGGACAGGTTTCCCTGTTGAATGTGCCTACGATGGTACAGGAAGTGCAGGAAGCAATAAAGCATCTCCAGGGTGGGAAAGCATTGGGGCCAGATGTATTCCCAAATGCATTTTAAAAGGAATTCACAAATGTGTTGGTGGAGCCACAACTGGGGATGCATAGCTATTCATATACACAGGATTGACTGCTGCCCTCTCTGAGGTAGGCTAATATCTCCCTCATTTTAAAGAAGGGGAAATATCCTGACGCATGTTCTTCATACAGACCAGTTTCACTGTTGAATGGAGACTTTAAAATTCTATGCAAGAAGCTGGCTCCGAGGTTGGAAAAGGTGTTGCCCCATATTATAAAAGAAGATCTGACATGCTTTATCAAGGGCTGTAACTCCTCCAACAATATCAGGAGTGTACTGAACAGAGTGCAGATATGCCAGCAAAGATTGATAGCGGTTTGGTGGTCTCCCGAGACGCAGAAAAGGTTTTGTCCGGATAAAATGATCATACCTGTTTGGGTCCGAGAGCACTTTGGTTTGGGGGATCCTTTGCCAGATGGATGGCGGTTTTGTATAATGATCCTAAGGTGATAGTCACTACTAAGTCAGATACGTTTAATATTGGGCGAGGTAGTCGACAGGACTGTCCTCTTTCAGCACTGTTATTTCCCTTGGCAATTGAGCCTTTAACTGTGGCTATCAGGAGGGATCCTGAAATAGTGGCTCCAAGGGTAGGAACAGGGGAGCACAATATCACCCTGTATGCTGATTTTGTTTTTGGCTAATCCTTTTGTTTTTGGCTAATCCGGACGAGTCAGTTCCTTGTTTGATTCAAACAAATTGTTTGGCAGTTCTTTGGGCTACAGGATCACTTTACAAAGCCGGGAGCCATGCCGATGGAGGGATTAGTGGAGGTTCCTGATCTGAAGGATGGAATGCAGTTCCAGTTTAGATGGTCGTCAAAATGTTTTTTTGTATTTGGAAATTTTTATTACCCCTGCCTTCTGCCAGCAGTATAAAGCTAATTATGCAAAATTATTGGACAGGGTAAAACAAGATTTGCAATGGTGGGAGGGAAACCGATAACACGGTTCGGCTGAATATCCCTGATCAAAATGAATGTACTTACTCGCCTGTTGTACCCCATGAGAATGCTCCCATTGTTGCTACCCAGACGAGCGTTACGGAGGCTCAATGGTTGGCCAGGATCCTTTATTTGGTGTCACAGGTGCCCCCTAATTAAATTTTACAAATTGCAGCTCTCACAGGGTGACGGAGGGGTGGACCTTCCGGAATTGAAGAGATATCAAATAAGCGTCCTGTTGGCATATGTCAGTTTCTGGATACGGGGGGGGGGGGGGGATTTGGAGACGATCTGGCTTAACTTTGAAGCCTCGCATTCGAGATGTCCCCTGGTTAATTTACTGCTCATGGATAAGATGAAATCTATGACCAAACAGTGTAAGTGCATTTAAAATACGGTGAAAGCTTGGAGGATAATGAGGCAAGACGAGAGTATTTTGTCAAAGATCTCACCATTTACGCCTTTGCAGGAGCCCAAAAACTTAAACCTGGGGCAGTGGACTTTGGCTTTAAGGTATGGGAGAATAAGGGAATCTCTGGTCTGGGAGATTTATTTGAACGGGAGGTCTTGATGTCATTTAGCCTGCCAGAAATATGGATTGCCTTATAGTGACCTTTGCTCATACTTTCAGATGAGGGATTTTATACAGATGAAGACCACCCTCCAAGCTCAGTTTTCAGTGCTCCGGTGTACGGGTTCACTTTCAGGTAATACTTTGTATCATCTGCAGAATGGACATGAGTAAAGAGGTGAAATGCCTTAAGAGATGTGGAAGGACTCTGTAGGACGTGGAATCGAGAGCTAGAGAGGATATCTCATTGGAAGTATGGGACGGTATATGAGAAAATGGAAGCAAAATGCCATTATGTAAGGACGTACAGGCCATGCAATTGAAGATTTTGCACAGTGCTCATATGCCGCTAGACAGGCTAGTTAAGTTCAAGAGAGGAGTGTCACCAGGGTGTTCAAAATGTAACATTTGTATAGGCACTCTCACACACTGCTATTGGTCATGTTATAAGATCCAGGGATACTGGAGAGCTCCAGTATGGGAGCTAAAGAACATCCTAGGGATTGATGTTAATGTGGGTCCGGTATGTTTTCTCCTGGGATTGTCAAATTTGCCTTCTTTGGGGGAACACGGGAATGTGTAACATTCTTGCACAGTGTGCAGGGAAGAACATTTTAATGAATTACACGTTAGAAAAAAAACCCAAGTCTTATGGGTGGCGCAGGCTGATATTGCAACATCTCGCCAAGACTCATCACAAATATGGTGCACCGCAAATCAGAGCAGTTTTACAAGACGTTCTTTCTAAATTATATTGACAAAGACTTATCAGCAATATTAATTAGGACCGTGGTATAGCCTTGGGAATCCCTCTGGGTGCCTGTGGGATCCTGGGAGGGGGCAAGGAATATGGGTACAATGACTGGTGCTCCCAAGGATGGGAGCCTCAGTAGAGGTGTGAGGAGTGAGATAGAATAAAATGGTGTGATATAATTTAATTTAAATTAATTTGAAATCAGTTTAATTTCATTTTTATTTAATTGGCTTGTAGTTTAGTTTATGTTAAGTAGATATGTTTGTTCTGGTCATGCTGCAGCTGTACAAAACTCTGGTGCGGCTGCACTTAGTGTATTGCATATAGTTCTAGTCGTGGAATTATAGGAACGACGTGGGAGCGTTAGAAAGGGTTCAGAGGTGATTTACTCAAATGTTGTCTGGGATGGAGGCAAGTCTTACAAGGAAAGGCCGAGGGACTTGAGGCTGTTTTCCTTAGAGAGAAGGTTAAGTGGTATCTTAACAGAGGCATACAAGATAATCAGAGGATTATATAGGGAGGACAATGTGAGACCTTTTCCTCTGATGGTGATGGCAAGCACACAGGGACATAGCTATAAATTGATAGGGGTGATAGATATAGGGCAAACGTCAGAGGTTGGTTCTTTACTTAGAGAGTAGTAAGGGAGTGGAATTCACTCCCTCAACAGTAGTAAACTCGCCAAATTCAAGGCCATTTAAATGGTCATTGAATATATGCATGAATGATAATAGAATACTGCAGGTTAGATGGCCTTCAGATTGTTTTCAGAGGTCAGTGCAATATTGAGGGCCGATACTGTGTTTTAATTTTCTGTTCGATATTTTCTATCAAGTTGGGGGTGGTGGGGGGACTGATTTGGCGGGGCAAAGATGAGCGTATTGAATGGAACTTGGGCTGCCACTGTTCAAGAAGGGAGCTCAGCACCACCTTCGCAAGGTGATTCGAGGGGCGAGTAATAAACACTGACGCAACCAGAGAGACACACCTCCCACGAGTAAAGTAAAAAACAATTGTCTGGGAACAGTGGAACCTCCTGTGGGCTCCACTGGGGAGTTTCATTTAATCATAATGCAAGGAATTTATGTCACCAGGTATTTTACTGCGTTGCTGATCTTTGTCTGAACCGGGACAATGTTGCTGCATAAATAAATGTGTTGGTGCAACAACTTAAGTTCCGCAGCATGAAACCAACTCTTCTGACGTTGTACAGAAATGGTGGGAAATCATCAGGATCTATTGCTTGAATGACATAATAGAAGAAATTTACAATATTGATTAACCACAGGAGGATGAAGCTCCCAGAGATGGTGAAGAGCAAAATGACAGCCTTCCTTTTGTTCGCCATCTCTGGGTCTCTGTGATTCTCTCCTTTGCTCTCGCTCTTCAGCCTCTTCCGGACTCGACTGGCCGCTAAAATGTGTCTGACGGTCAGAGCATTGAGCAACAAAATCAAAGTGAATGGCAGTAAAGGAGTCAAAACCGTATCAAGCCAATCCAATACCACCCACCAAGTCTCAGTATGGTAGCTTGACTTTCTTTTACAGTAGAATGGCACACTGTTGATTATCGTCACATGCTCATATTGAAAATAGAAGGGGATGTTTTTTAAACAGAGCAAGGTACAGGTTGTTGCTAGAACCACAGTCGCAGTTTTCTCAGTGCAATATTTTGTTTTCAGCTTCTGACAACAAATGGTCACAAATCGTCAAAGGAGAAAGTGACAGTGAACCAGACAGAACAGTCAGTGGCTGCACGATATAGGACCCCAATAACACTGCACACTGGAGTGATGTCCAGGAAACACAATGGGTAATACTAATAGGGAAACCATCTCAGTATAACATCAGTGATAATCACCATCAGATCAGCAGCTGCCATGACCACCAGGTAGCGAGTAGTGCAAGGAGATACACCACATTTTCCACGTGAAAGGATTCTGATCGCCAGAAAATTAACTGCGGAAGACAAATTGGAAAAGACGTGCTGAATTACTGATGTTCCATTCTTCCCGCTGAACCAAAGAGCAGCAATAGGATCTTACCATCGAAAGTCAGAACAATGTGAAAGTGGAAGCGATTAGGGATAAATGAGTTTGAATTTTAAGACTTTCTCACCCACCTCAGTTTTTCCTCCAGCCCAAACATTCCAGAGAGTATGGAGTTTGGACAGGGACTGAGCTCACCATTCCTTCTAGGAGAGCAGAAGGAAGTCCGTGATTATTTTTTGGTAGCAAGGTAATTACTTGATTGACTGCAATAGATTATTAAAGTTTGCACCTCCAACTCTGGCAGGCATAGAACACCATTAATATCCTTGCTCCAACTCAGTCATTGGACTATTGATTGTATTGTCGATAAACAAAACTCTCCCCCGTTTCCTTGGAATAGCCATCCCCTGTTCTAAGCATTGGACAAAATCCTGATCGGAGCCACAACAGGACCAGAAAACAAGTCATCAGAACCTGAGTAAGATTGCAAACAAGACTATTCCATGTGTCTTACAGAAGTGCAGCATTACAGAACATGCAACGTGTGAAGGTTAGCCCTGCTGTGATATTTGCACTGCAAAGCTGGGTATGTGCACATGACAAATGTCAGTCATCAAGAGGACAAGCTGTCAATATTTGAATTTCTTGACCAGTGTTAGTGAGGAGGAGAGAAATTACAGAAGGGATGTTGGTTAGATGAAACTTCACAAGTCCAAACAGGGCTCATATTCTTCAAATCCTATTCTTAACAAAAGAAATCTCACTTAAACTGACCAACTGCTCCAGAACCACTGCCATTGTGTAAGAGAATTCCAAAACTCCCCTACCCTTTGTGTGTAGAAATGCTTCCAAGCATCTCAGCTGAATGCTGTGGCATTAATTGTCAGGCTATGCTCCCCCACTATAGAATCTCCAACCAACGGAAAAGGTTTCTCTTTTCTTGTTTATATCTTGTCGGACTTCGCTCAGATCATCCCTTAACCTTCACAATTCTCAAAAACACAGGCCTCATTTGGATACCAAAAACAGAAATAGCTCTGCAGGACTGGTAGCATCTGTGGGAGGGAAAGCAGGTTAATATGTCAGGCCCAGTGACCATTCTTCAGATCTAACTTGCCTGATCTCTCCTCATATCTTCACATGTTCTGGAACAGATGGCAGAACACTGAGATCAGAGAATGCTGCAGCAGCAGTGATGTTGGTAGCCTCTGTCAGTGGAGAATTGTACCGAGAATGCTGCTCAGTGAATCGCTGTCACTGTCCCGGTGTCTGTGTAAGTCTGACCAGTCAGTGAGTTGGAGACACTATTGGTCAAAACATTAAACCAGGGAGCATATCAGCAGCAGATTAAAACAAGCTCAATTCTTATAATGCCATACCAGGGATGCCAATAAAAGCAAGGTTGGTGTAGAACATTTTTTCCATGTGATCAATTGGTCGATGCATTTTTTCGTGCGAGGTGATCTGTCCCTTCAGGCAGCTGACAAGCGCCTTGCTTGAAACTCTGAGTTGATGCATTCCCAGAGACGCTGCCTTGTACTGTGTGAAAGCTTCTTAGGGAGATTGAGGTTACAGCATTGCTCAGCTTTGTTGCTGTTTTTCAATTTTTTGTAAAATAACAAACTCATTACAATAACAAGTTTAATCCCAATTATGACGGAGTGTTGCTTCTTAGTACATCGTAACAAAATAACAAAAACAGAATCTGGAATAACAGCAATAACACTGTGCACTCAAACATCACGAACCCCATCCTAAGACCACAAATTATTTCAACCGATGCTGCATTGAGGTAGACATTTTCACATTGAAATAAACTCAGAGCTGTTCTTCTGTAATCTAAGGTAGGAGCTGCCCTCTTTAAACAGGAACATTTCACTCACTGATTGAGATGTGAATCTTCTCACACACTGAATGTGTGCGTTGTTGCTGAGGTCAGCATTTATTCCCCATTCTCTGTTTCCCAGGATCCGGAGTCACACGAAGGGTCAAGCGAGGAGAACATACTGCCTTTCGTGAGGGAATGGGTCTCAGTGATCAAAATGGGCTTCCAACAATGGACAAATCATTGACCTCACTCTTATTGTCAGTCTCTGTCTAAATAATCCACTGAACATGTTTATATTGTCACTCTCCATTCTTCTCAAGGGGCAACTGTGGACGGGCAATAAATCTTGACCAAGCAGTGCTGCCCACATCCCACCAACAAATAGGTGTGAAGTGTATTCTATTAATCTTATAGCATTTGGGTGGATGTCCAGACATTATTCATGGTGATTGTACACTTCTGTTGAGATATTTACCTTTTCCAGCCTGCAACCATAATCATCAGTAACCCGAGATATATCAAGGTGAGAGCAGTTAGAAACACAGCTTGATGTGAGAGGAGCTGAATTCATGGATGACAGGCTATGGGCATGTAATGGATAGGCCTGTTCATACACACTGACTTAAGAGAGGTCCCTGTCAATGCCCCTGTTTCTCCACAATGTATGGGAGGGTGTCATGATAACCCATCCACTTATCTATTTTATATAATTCCAATAAAGAACAAAGAAGAAAGAACAAAGTAAATGTGCAGACCAGGAACAGGCCCTTCGGCCCTCCATGCCTGAGCTAATCCAAATCCACTGTGTATACGTATCAACCAATGCCGGAGTATCTGTAGCCCTCTGCTCCCCATCTACTCATGCATCTATCCATACGCATCTTAAATGAATTTACCGTGCCTGCCTCTATTAACGCTGCTGGCAACGCGTTCCAGGCACCTACCACCCTTTGTGTAAAGTACTTGCCGCATATATGATCCCTTAAACATTTCATCTCTCACGTTGAAAGTGTGCCCTCTCATTATTGAATCCCTAGTCCAGGCAAGAAGCTTATCTCTATCTACCCTGTCTATACCCTTCATGATTTTGTAGACCTCCATCAGATTCCCCTATCAATTGCCATTTTTTCTAATGAAAACAATCCTAACCTACTCAACCTCTCTTTATAGCAATATTACCAAATTTAAAGATTCTCATATCAATTCTGTCCATCGGGATAATCGCTAGCACCATGCCCAGTGCCTCACCGAGAGTGTCCTTGTAGGTATCATTAAACAAGACCTTGGTGAGCTGCTGTAATTGACAGAGAGTTGGTCAAGCGGGTCTTCTCCAGGAACAAAGAGTCACGCCGTTTGTTACTAATCCGGGATGGGCCCTTCTGTTGGCCAGCCTGCATGAGGTCCTCCCTCAGCTGTTCCATCATCCTGTTACCGTAGATACTGCACAGGGTGTGGTTTTCCTGCTCACCACCATCCCTGTTGGGCCCTGGATGATTTGGTTAATCATCCTGGTGCCACCCTCCAGTATGGGTTAGCCAGTA
>NW_025208031.1:9366-13990 GCF_004010195.1 Chiloscyllium plagiosum | reverse complement strand
GGCATGGCCAACCAACCTCACCTGCACATTTTTCGATTGTGGGAGGAAACCGGAGCAGCCAGAGGAAACCCACGCAGAGACTTGGAGAATGTGCAAACTCCACACAGTCAGTTGTCTGAGGAGGGAATTGAAGCCAGGTCTCTGGCGCTGTGAGGCAGTCGTGTAAACACTGTGCCACAGTGCCGCCCATTATGGGAATTGTTTTCTTTCTAACGGCACTGGGAGTCGTGTTATGTAGAATAGATAAAAATCGTCTCCTTTTGATTCATTGATACATGGTTTTGAGATTAAAGAGAGTAATGAAATATACTGCGTGTTCATTGCCTTTGACTCTGTGTTATAGGTGCGAAGTTTGGTTTGTTCTAGTTTGTCGTCATTTCTTTTGGAATAAACTTCTGTTTTGATTAGGAAACAATATTTGCAGCATTGTGTGTTTACTTTCAACAAGAAATCACTTTGTTAAATTCAAACAAATAAGGTCATCATCCATCAAGTTGGATTTCTGACGAGGATCTGGCGTGTTCTGTAATTAATCAGCTTGTGCGGGAATAGAAGTGAGGCGATTAATCACTAGACTAACTCCCGAGGAACAGATAGACTAACCCCACTCTTCAAATACATTGCGCCCCAACGACATTCGTCCAGATCGATTATATGCCCCAGACACTGACCAGGCATGCACAATGAGATGTAATTCCATATTACCCCTCTCAAAGTTACCACTCTCTCACTCAGCACCAGATCCAATGCAAAACAAATTCCCTCAGCCCCTCCCAGATCTGTAACAGTGGAACTACATGAGACACTGGCTGGCTCACACAAATGCGGCTTAGTGCAAGTTACTGGTCATCACCGAGGAGTAATTGATAACTGCAGATGCTAGAGATCAGATTCGAGAGTCTGATGCTGGAAAGTCACAGCAAGTCAGGCAGTATCCGATGAGCAGGAGAATCGACATATCGGACATGAACCCTTCATTGGATTATCAAGTTAAAGGTTAATTGCCTCTGACATGTTATAACATAATAGAGAGTCAGCGAGATGTGATTTTTTTTATCATATCATATTGTACAATGGATTGGAGCTGTTCGATTCACTATTGCAGTAGTCATCTGCCTGTTTTGTTTTGTATTGTGTAGTTTATTCATAAAATATCAACAAGCACATTCCAAAACGATTTGAGTCAGCTATAGCAGAGAATACAGGAAAAAGTCACATCTCCCAATTTGCACTTCCATTATTTGGTTACTGAATGTCAGTCAAATTAGAACAGTTGCTAAACTTAACAAGGAATAGATCAATTTCCAAAACAAACTGTGTGGGATTCAATGAGTTAACAGGTCCTTAGTTTATCATCGCAGAGATAAGTCAGATCGTGGTTTGCACCTTTAATGATGAAACAAACCATTCTCAGCTCTGTTAGCAATGTCCGCCAGACAATTACATCTTCTCAAGAGCAACAACTCGTGCTTTTGTAATAGAGTGACCAGACGATTCGAGGTAATCCTAATTCGAGGACGGGAAATGATTGTGGCTGTGAGAGATGCTCCAATATTTGGGGTATTTTAGGTGTCAGCGCAGACTTCCACAAATTTCGGGAATAGTAATTATTATTTTATGATCTGTTGCATTGTTTTGGAAATTTAGGGAAAAAAGATCAAAGCAACACAATGCAAATAAAGGAGGAGCTTGTGTGGGCGAGTTCACAGCATAGGAGTAGGAACATTTATGTTTTTTAAGTGTTGTCTTGCTTCGTCTTTTTGTGTAAATCTACAATATTGAGTAGCGTTGATTCTTTTTGGTTATAGACTTGATTGAGAACTGTCACTTGATTAAAATGTAAAAGTGTAAAGCATAGGCACTGCATTAGCCGTGAGCACATTCTTTTAGAGCAGTAAGGCTGTTGTATCTTCTGGGAGTGTAGATTATTAGGGTGGGAAGATGGCCTTTAGTGAAGTGATGTCCTCTACCTGTTAGATGTAGGAGATGAGGGAGAGCTTCCAAGTTCTGACGATTATGTCTCCAGTAAATATGCTTGATTGCAAAACCGATCATATCGCATGGATTGGTTGGAGCAGCATTTAGAGACAATGAGGAATTTTCAGGAACTCGGGGGTTTGATGGTTGGCAGCTAAAGGAGCGACTGAACAAAAGCTGACACGATCAAGCAGATGTGTTATCGCTAGGAAAGGCAGGAGAGGGGTATAGTTAGCGCAGGAGTCTACTGTGGCCATGTGTATTTTTACCAGATATGCTGTTTAGGAAAATGTAGCGAGTGATGGACACTAAGGGGAATGTAGCACTGACAGCCAAGTTTCTGGTACAAATGAGCCTTGTTCACACTCAGTTCATTGACACAATTAGCTGCCTCCCTGTTGCATTGCCTTCAAGGATCACTTCTGTCCATCTTACCGACTGTTCCTCATTCCCAATATAATTGTAATTGAACGTCACACAAATTCCCTCTCCTCACACCTACCCTTTCCCGCGTGCCTTGTTTTTTTCAAGTCCAACAGTGTGGACTGACGTAATGCCCATCGACTGTTCTTGCCCACTTGAGAGGGGATGAATGGACTTCTGCTGTTCCCCTTTCCCATTTCAAAAATGGGTGAAATTGCCTCCAACAATTCCTCTATTACAGGTTCAACAAGGGGCTTTGTTTTTCTTCATTTGGGGATAAGGGCATTGGTGGCTAGCATCAGTATTTATCACCCATCCCCAATTGCTTCGAGGGCAGGTCAGTGTCAACAACATTGTTATACGTCTGGAGTCACACGGAGTAGTGAACAGGAAAGGATGGCAATTCCCCTCTCTGAACCGGTCATCGTGAGCCTCTTTAATTCCAGACTTTATGGAATTCAAATGACGCCATCTGCTGTGTGTCTGTGTCCGCAGAGCATTACCTGGGTCTGTGGATTGACAGTCCAGTGATAGTTCCACTGGGCCATTGCCTCCAACTTCTGAATGACCTCCTCCTGTGCAACAAGCTAGAGAAGGGGCTGAACAAAACCAAAGGAGCTGCAGACTCTGTATATCAGAAACACAAACAGAAATTGATGTTCATTCAACAAATTAATTATCTGCATCAATCTTCGATCTCACCCCAGTCAGACATCCTGACGACCCAGACCATCACGTGAGCCAAACTGCCATCGATGGACTCCATTGGAACCCTGCCACCTCGGTAATGATACCCAACAAATTCTTCCATCAGGCAGAAGGTACAGAAACCTGACCATAAACAAACAGGTTCAGGATCATCTTCTTCTCAGACGTTATTAGACTCTTGAATGGACTCTCTTAACTCAAGTAATGCTGATCTTTCTAACGCTGACCTCTCTTGTACGCCGTGCGCAATGTAACCTGCATGCCTCTGTCAACATCTTTTGTTCTGCACATCATTGCTTCGTGTGATCTCCCTGGACTGCACATAAACAAAGCTTTTCAGTGCATTTCCGTACATGCCACAGTAAATCAATCAAGTTGAATCAAATCAAACTCATCTATGCCGATCAGACATACTAAATTGTCTCATTTGACCTATGTCCCTCCAAACTCTTGCTGTTCATATACCCACAGGGACTGTACAAAGGAGAAGGTGAACACTACACCAGAAATGATGGGGAGCAGAGGTGATCGGCCCTTCACTGACTTTTTGTTATTTGCATTCTTTTAATCAAATGGGCTTCGAACTGTGAACTGGGAACTGTTTGCTGAGAGTAACTTTTGGCCTTTGGAACAGCTTGTGGGGAAAAGAACAGACCAAACAATCTTTTTTTTTGTTTGTGGAGCCAGGCCTTGGGGCGAATCGTCCGATCAGTCTGGATTAAAAGGGTTTCTACTGACACCACGTCTAACGGGAAGAACATTCTGAAGATCAGCAAATCCCTTTTTGCCAGTCGATATGATATGAATTGCACAGATAGCGCGGCCGCACCGTTGTTCCTGTCCTGTATCGCAGAGGTCTTAGACAAAGCATACGGGAGAGTCTGGATCAGCCGTTACCTCTGTAGAAGCTGACCAACACCCTCAAGCCCTTAGGAAAGCATACAACTTCCTGAAGTGATGGCTGCCCAACTGAGTTGTTTTCACCTCTGTGGCACTTGATTGGCCTGGACATCTGGAAGTGGATAAATGTATGCTTTGAACAGGTCGCCTGTGTGAATACAACAGGAAAGTTATCATCCCTCTCATCTACAGTTAGAAGGGGCACAGGGAGGATTGACGACCGCTTTCACGGCAAAATTCAATTTACAGAATCCTGCCTGAGATTATCGCCAACTACGTCAGGTCTGCTGTGGGATCAATGATTCACCCCGACAAAGCCTATGGTGTACTTGGCAGAACGGTGTATCAGTGTCTCGCACTCCTCAGCGATGTAATTGTCTATGTGTGAGACAATGAGGTTGGCAATCTACCTTATCAGCCTGGACTAGGAAAAGGCCATTTACAGGAAATTGTATACAAACTCGTGGGATGTACTCTCCAAAATTGGATTTTGCAACGAAACCTGCAATTAGATGCGACAGCTCTCCATCACCAGCGTTAGTGCAGTCTGAGTAAACGGGTGGGAATCAGAAAGTTTCCCGAACAGTCCTGGAATCAGGCAGCGCCACCCATTGTC
>NW_025208031.1:2093-6918 GCF_004010195.1 Chiloscyllium plagiosum | reverse complement strand
GTCAGATGTTTGAAGTTTCGTCTCTATACATGCTCAGTACACTGCAGGGAAGAGAGAATGGCTCAGGCCCATGTGCTTCTGCACAGGTCAGGTGTGTCTCAGAGTCAGCTCTGCAAAATGTCCAGGACATTCGTATCCCAGTAGAAGGATTTTTATTGTTTGGAGTTTGCATAGCCTTTGAGGGCAATTTTCAGTGATTATTTTATTGATTTCAATTATTGCCTGCACTGGAGAAGTTATATTTGATTCAGACGCTGTATCGGTGGAGCGGAGGAATTCGATCACGATGTTTGATTTAATAAAACATACAATGTGTCGTCTCCATTAACCAACTATCATCCTTTCACAGAGAGACGCTGATTTGATTTAATAAAACATACAATGTGTCGTCTCCATTAACCAACTATCATCCTTTCACAGAGCAGACGCTGATAACCAGGGAAGCCACATCCCAGTGTTGAGGAGAACACTTCTCAGAGAGAGACACTCAACAACCAGAAAGGCAAGGGAAGAATGACATTGAAGTCAAATGAGATTTCAGAGATGGTGTTGGGGTGTCAATGCTGGTGAACAGGTTGGCACAGTGGCTCAGTGCTTATCTCTGCTGCCTCACAGGGACAGTGGGTGGGTCTGGGTTGGATAGTCTTTGCAGGGTCGGTGTGGACTCGATGGGCCAATTGGCCCACTTACACATTGCAAGGATTCTATGATTTTCTTCAATATGTATTTTCCAATGTTTGCTATCGTCCAATTGAGATTTCCATCATCCAATAAACATCAGTTCTAAAAATGCTCTGTGACAACTGAGAGTTAACTCACCGCTGTCACCTGTTTGTTCAGTTTTGTAAATAAATTAATTGAACCATATTGTAATGCAACAGCCCTCCAGACGATGCCAGCAGAAATAAATGAAAGGCTTTGAGATTATACCACCCCGGCATTGAGTAAAGAGAACTTGACATCACAAAGTGATTGAGGAAGAAAATGACGTTTTCAATTTATGTTGTACGGAAACTATTTGTTACGACCATTCCATTTGTAACAATTCCTGGTAAGTGCCTTGCACCTATAAGTTTGTGTGAATGTGTCTGAGGATTCTCTGCGGGTTTCCTCTGCCACTGACGATGATACCTGGCCATATTGTGCCCAAACGTCACACAGTGGCAGACAATCAGTCATCAAGTCTCAGATTACAGGGACCCCGTGAAATCCACATCATCGCAGATTCCGCAGGAATTGCTTGGAAAATTATTCCTCTCTGCTGGGAACCATCCAGAAATCCCCATTTCAATCGAAGACTATAAAGATTTTCGGTGGAATTAATAAAATGAATCACTTTGTAAAAACGGAGGCCGTGGTATTTTTATGATTTGGAGATGCCGGCGTTGGACTGGGGTGGACAAAGTAGAAAATCACACAGCACCATGTTATAGTCCAACAGGTTGAATGGGAAGCACACTAGCTTTCGGAGCGACGCTCCTTCATCAGGTGATAGTGGAGGGCTCGATCGTAACACAGAATTTATAGCAAAAATTTGCAGTGTGATGTAACTAAAATACATTGAAAAATTGATTGTCTGTGAAGCCTTTCATCTGTTAGAATACAGTAATAGTTTCACTTCTTTCATGTGTAAATCACAAAACCTTTTTTTTTAAAGTTGCATATTCGGGTTAGCTGTTTACAATGGTGATAGCTAGACAATATGTTGAAGGTGTTAGCCCCCTGTGTTCTCTGTCTATGACCTGATGTTTAGATTGATTCTCATCGAAAAAGTGATGTAACAGAATTTTACATAAATTCATGCTGTTTTTGAGCTCAGAGTTCTACATGAAAGTGTGCAGTTTTTGAGCAAAGTGCAATGTAACTCTGCAAGTACAAATTCACCAAACAAAATATATGTGTGTATGTGGGTCTTTGTCTGTCTGTGTGTGTGTCTGTCTGGGGTGGGCGTTGTGAGTGTGAGAAAGTGTGTGTGTGTGCATGTGTCGTGAGTGCTGAGTGTCTTAAGTCTGTGACGGGGAGCATGTGTGAGTGTGGGAGTGTGTGTGTCTATTAGGGTGTGTGTGGGTGTCTGTGTGTACCTGTGGCCGTGTGTATGTGAGAGTGCGTGGGTGCAGGAATATCTCTGTGTGTGTGTAGTGCAATGGTGATCACCTGTAATGTGACATGAATCCAAGGTCTCGGTTGAGGCCCTCGCTATGGGTACAGAACTTAGCAAGCAGCCTCTCCTCAGCCACTTTCCTTTGCTGCCTGACCCGAAGTCCAACTTGGAGGATGGCCACCCGAAGGTCCGAGGTTGAATGTCCTGGACCACTGAAGTGTTCCCCAACTGGGAGGGAATCCTCCTGACTGTTGATTGTTGGGCAGTGCCCATTCATCCGTTGTCTTAGCCTTTGCTCGGTTTCCCGAATGTTCTATGCCTCCGGGCATCTTTGCCTGCAACGTATAAGATAGACAACGTTGGATGAGTCACGTCAGTACCTGCCATGTACAAGGTAGGAGGTGTTCCCATGCGTAATAGTCGTATCCGTGTCGACAATCTGACACGTCCTGCAGCATCCACTGTGACAAGTTTATATGGAGTTGTCCTGAGAGCCGGGCAGTTTGCTACGAACAATGATGTGTTTGAAGTTTGGTGGTTGTTTTAAGACAAGTAGTGGAGGTGTGGGGAAGGTCTTGGTGAGGTGCTCATCCTCATTCCCAGGGGCTGAAAAATTACGCCATGTTCTTCGTGACCTGCAACACATTATCAATGAGAATGAGCACCTCACCAAGACCTTCCCCACAACTCCACTACTTGTTTTTAAACCGTGTGACGATCGAGCCCTCCAGTATCACCTGATGAAGGAGCGTCGCTCCAAATGCTAGTGTGCTTCCAATTAAACCTGTTGTACGATAACCTGGTGTTTTGTGATTTTTAACGTGGTATTTTTATGTCGAGTTTGCAAAATCAGTTAGTTTGCATGTTGTTCTGATTTGTTGAGTGAATAAGCAGTAGGCTTCTCTGTGCATCTGAAGTTGAAGTTATTTCTGCAATAACATTAAATTGTTTTAAAAATTGCGTTTGAGGTTTGGCTTTTGGCTAAATAGCTTTGTGCATGAGTGAACCTGTGTTTCTTTTTGATGATTGCAACCCAGCATGGAGCCTGAAAGATTTGTTGAAGCGTTCTGGAATAAGCGATGGAGGAAGAAACACTCAACTGAGAAAGATTTGCTTTCACTGATATCATTTTTGTCATTTCATTTCGTTCAGTCAGACTCTGGAAATGATTGGATGCGTTGATCTATGCTCATGCGAAGGAAATGAGAGTTTCAGTAAGTTGCATTACCTTCGAATGAAAATGTTGTGTTGGTTCTAGACAGAAGTGTTGGGACAAGAAAAATCTCTGAAGCGATGGTTTAAAGCTGAGCACATTGACTCACAGACAGGGGGCTTCTATCGTGGTTTGTGCCTTTAATGATGAAACAAATATTTCTTTTATCTGTTAGCATTAGCCGTCAAATAATAATAGAATCTTCTCAGGTGCAACAACTCATGATTTTTGAACTGCAGTGACCAGCCGATTCTAGGTATTTCTATATGGAGGACGGGCAAAGATTGCAGCTGTTAGAGCTGCTCCATTTTTTGCGGGATCTTCGGAGGCAGAGCTGATTTCCATTATCTCCAGGAAGAGTAATTATTATTTTTAAGCTAATGCATTGTTTTCGAAATTTGGGAAAAAGAAAGACCTAAGCAACAGCATTTTAAAAAGGAGGGAGAAAGACAAAGTTAGAGATTACATGGTCAGCGAAAGAGAGAAACAGAGAAACCTGCACTGCTGTCTGACACAGCAGTGAAGTGCTGGAAAAGGACAGCATGTCAGACAACATCCGAGAAGCAAGAAAATAGAAGTTGTGAGCAAAAGACTTTCATCAGGAATGTCCGAAACGTCGATTTTCCTGCTTCGCAAATGCTGCCTGACCTGCTGCGCTTTCCAACACTGCACATTTCTCTCTAAACCTCCAAAATCTGCAGTCCTCACTTTTGCCACTGCAGTGAATCAGCACAGCGTCTCCCTTTGAGTTTAGAGTCCATGTATTTCTGGGGATCAGAGTGCATCTAGAAAAATGCAACAATGCGAAAATCACAGGAGGAACCTGTGTGGGCGAATTCATAGCACAGGCTTTTACTTGTAATCTTGCTGACATTTTTGTGTAAATCTACCAAGGTGAGCAGAGTTAGTTGTTTTTGGTTTTATGTTTTATTCAGGTCTGCCTCTTGACGAAAATATGAAAATAAAAAGCACAGGCAAAAAGTTAGCCTGGAGCTGTGCCTTTAGGCGCAGTAAGACGGTGATAATTTCTGGGTCTGCAGATTGCTCAGCCGCAATGGTGGCCTTTAGTAGAGTAATATAATCTTCCTGTCGGATGTGGGATTTTCTGGACAGTTTCCATGTTACTGAATATTAGGATCTAATCTGAGTGTGTTCGGTTTTGAATCCCATCAGTTCGCATGGACTGGATTGGAGCAGCAGCTTGACGTAATGAGGAATTTATAGGAGGTCGGGGTGTGATGGATAGCACTTATAGGAAGAGAGAATAATCACAGACACAATTAGTTTGATGGGTTACCACCAGGAAAGGTAGGAAAGGAAGGCACGTAGTGCAGGAGTCTCCGTTGTCTGTACCCATTTTAAACAAGTGTGCTCTTGTGCAAAATTAAGGGGGTGATAGACTGTTATGGGAATGCAACACGAACAGCCACGTTTCTGGTAACAAGTCTGGCTCTAATGTAACAAGCAGTACGTCAGTTCCCAAACGATCAGTTCTGGTAGTCAAAGGCTCA
>NW_025208031.1:0-1931 GCF_004010195.1 Chiloscyllium plagiosum | reverse complement strand
AATTGGAAGGGGACGAATATACTAGCAGGGAGATTTGCTAGAGCTGCTCAGACGGATTTAAACTCATAAGGTCGGGGTGTGGTGGGGGCGGGGAACCAGTGGACTGGGTGGGACCCAGGGAGATAGTGAGAAAAATATCAGTATGAGTCTGGTACATTTGGGAAAAGGAGGCGGTCAAACAGTCAGGGCAGGCAGGAACAAAGCAGAGAACGAGTTAGGACTGATCAATTAAACTGAATTTATTTCAGTACAAGATTTCAAACAAGGGAGGCAGACGAACTTAGGGAATGGTTAGAAAAATGGGATTTCGAAATCATACCAATTGTGGAGATGTGGCTTAGGGTGGGCAGGACTGGCAGCTTCATGCTGCAGAATACAAAGGCTGTGGGAAGGAAAGAAAGGGGGAGCAAGAGAAGAGGAGAAGTTGTGTATTTGATAAGGAATGGTATTACGGCTGTACTTACAGGATGTTCCTCGGAATAAGTACAGGGAAGTCTTGTGGGTTGAACTGAGAAATAAGAAAGGAATGATCACCTAATTAGGATTGTATTATGGACACATTCCCCACCGTCAGCGGGAATTTGTAGGGAAACTTTGTAAGGCAATCTCTGATCTCTGTAAGAACAATAGAGTGGTAATGGTAGGGAATTTTAACTTTCCAAACAGAGACTGAGACGTCCGTTGTGTTAAGGGTTTAGACAGACAGGAATTTGGTAAGTGTGTACAAGAACATTTTCTGATTCAGTATGTGAATGGGCCTACTGGAGAAGGCACAAAACACAGGAAATAAGGCAGGGCAAGTGACTGAGTTGTGAGTTGGGGAGCACTTTGGAGCCAGCGACCATAATTCTCTTAATTTTAGTACACTGATGGAAAAGGATAGACCGGAGCTAAAAGTTGAAATTACATAGAAGCCAATTTTAATGGTACCATGTAAGAACTTTCAAAGTTTGACTGGGGACAGATGTTCTCAGGTAAAGGGACAGGGGAGAATGGGAAACCTTAAACATGAGACAACGAGTGTCCAGAGACAGTATCTTCCTGTTCGGATGAAAGGCAAGGCTGGTAAGTGTAGGGAATGCTGGATGGCGAAAGAATTTGATGTTTTGGTAAGAGAAGGAATGACACATATTTCAGATATAGATCGCAGAGGTCGAGTGAATACTTAGAAAAGTACAAAGATGTATACTTCGGAGGGAAATCAAAAAGGGGACATGAAATGGCTTTTGCAAATAGCCATTAAGGAGAAAACAATGGGGTCTCATATATATTTTAAGGACAAAAGCCTAACGAAAGAGAAAATAGGATCCTGCATCGATCAGCAAGGTAGCCGATGCGTGGAAATGATGGGGATGGGGGAAATACTAATTGAGTAGCTTTGCATCATTATTTACTGTGACATGGAAGACATGGAAGTTCGAGAATTTGGGGAAATACATGGTGATTTTGTGAAAATTTTCCATATTGCAGAAGAGGCGGTGCTAGATGTCTTAAAACGTATAAAAGTGGATAAGTCCCAAGGACCTGATCAGATTTACCCTGGAACTCTTTGGGAAGCTGTGAATGTGATTGCTAGACACCTTGCTAAAATATTTGTATAATCAATCGTCACAGGTGAGATGCCAGAAGATTGGAGGTCGACTATCGTGGTGCCACTATTTAAGAAAGGTAGAAAGGAAAAGCCAGGAATCTATAGACTGGTGACTCTGATATTGATGGTGGGGAAGTTATTGGAGGGAATCCTCTGGGAGAGAATTTACATGTATTTTAATTGGCAATGACTGATTAAAGACAGTCAACATGGCCTTGTGCATAGGAAAATATAACTCACGAACTTGATCTGTTTTTTGAAGACGTTACGAAGAGGATTGATGACACAGAACGGCGAATGTAATCTGTATGGACTTCAGGAAGGCATTCAATCAGTTTCC
>NW_025208030.1:0-13985 GCF_004010195.1 Chiloscyllium plagiosum | reverse complement strand
GCAGGAAGTGCGGGAGTGTCAACTGGGGGGCTACCTGGAAGGTGACACGGATTTAAAACATTCCTTGAGCATCGAAACCCTCTATTTTGGTTTCACCAGCAGGAGGAGATGGAGTATCGACGGGACGGCTGACGCGAATGTGAATGGCTGATTTAAAAAGTTACATCGTGAAAAAGCAGAGCGCAGGCTGAGCAGGTGCAGACACGGGCTTTCTGACTAACTGAAGTAATATATTTGGGTTGTTGCAATACGCGAAACACTACTGATGCAGTGTGTCTTTCTCATTCTCCTCTTCTAACCAAAGAAAAAGAGGTTACGTGCGACAGAATCCAGTGGTAATTCATTTCTATTGTATTATTTATTTTTGTACAATCGCTTTGTGTATATAAAATAGTGGCAACGGCGGTTAGGACAGTTAAATGTCGCTCCTTCAGAATGTGGGAGGGAAGTGTCTCCACGCGTGTCACTGTTGACTTGTTCTGCAGGAAGTACACACAATCACAGCTCCACGAAAATCGTGTAAGGGAGCTGGAGCTGAAGCTCGAGCTGGATGAACTTCAGATCATTCCGGAGGCAGATGGGGTAATTGAGAGGGGTTAGAGGGAGTTAGTCAGGGGACGGAAAGGGAACCGGCAGGCTGTGCAGGGAACCTCTCTGGCCGTTTGCCTCAATAACACGTATACTGTTTTGTACACTGTTGCAGGGGACGACTTACCGGGGTAAGCCATGGAGTAATGGTCTCTGGCACTGAGTCTGTCCATGTTGCTCAGAAAGGAAAGGCGAACGTGAGCACAGCATTCATCATTGAGTACTCCATAGTTGGGGGGACACGTAAGAGGTTCTGTGGGAACGAGAGACTCATGGTTCTTGTGTTGCCTCACAGGTGCAAGGGGCCGTGATGTCTCGGATCGTGCTTTTGGGATAGTTGAGGGGTCGGTGGAGCAGTTAAAAGTCGTGGTACACATTGACACTAACGATACAGGTGGGAAAAGGGATCGGGATTTAAGGCAGAAATTCAAGTAGCTAGTGTGGAAGATCAGTGCGAGAACAAACATTTGTTATCTCTGGTTTGTTGCCCGTGCCACGTGCTTGCAAGGCGAGGGAATGTGGGAGAGAGGAGTTGGACACATGTTACCATGGATGGTGCTGAGGGAGGGTTTAGGATATCTGTGTAATTCGGGATTATTCTGGAGTAGGTGCGACCTCCACAAATAGGATGGACTGTACTTGAACCAGTGGGGTACCAATATCCGGGGCGGGGGTGTGGGCGGTGAGGGGAAATTTGCAAATGATTTTAGGGTGGGTTTAAACTAATTCAGCATGACGATGTCAACCTAAGTTGTCGTTCCAGTATCCAAGTGTTTGGGAGTATTGAGGTCAGAAATGAGGCTTCAAGGTCGCTCGAGTTCACCAGCAAGCAGGAAGGTGGTTTGTAGTGTGTCTAATTCAACGCCAGGAGCATCCAGAATTATGTGGGTAAACATGCCGCATGGGTTAGTACCTGGAACTTCGATGTTGTGGACAGTTTGGAGACATGGTTAGAGCAGTGACTAAATTAGTTGTTGCAGTTTCCGGTATATAGATGTTTCAGTAAGAACAGAAAATATAGTAAAAGAAAAGGGGAGGTGTGGCGTTGTTAGTCAAGGACAGTTTTATGGTTGCAAAAAATACATTTGTGGACTCGTCTACAGAGGCAGTATGGGCTGAGGATAGAAAGAGGAAAGCAGAGACCACCCTTTTGTGAGTTTTCTGCAGGCCTCTGAATACTTAGAGAGATGCAGAGGAAAGGAGAGAAAAGATAATTTTGGATTTGTGCCAGCTTAACAGGAAAGTTGTTATGGGGGTCTTTAACGCACCTCAGGGCAAGAGTTATTGCTGGAGGAAGTCAATTATGATACAATTAGGTAAGATTTAGCGTGCATCAGATAGGGAAGGAAACTGCAGGGAATGAACAGAATTGAAATGTGGCGCTTATTCAAGGAACCGCTACTGCCTGTCGTTGATAAGTCTGTACCTGTCAGGCAGGGAAGATGAGGTTGTGAGAGGGACCTGTAGATTGCTAATGAAGTTGAATATCTTGTCAAGAGGAAGAAGAGTTATGTTTGGGTGAGATATGAATGCTCACATGGGGTGCTTATGAGTTACAAGTTACTCAGGGAAGGTCGAAAGAGAGAGTGAAGAAGAGCGGGGAGGTGACATGTAAAATCGTTGGCAGATAGGATCAATGAAAACTAATGGTTTTGATAGGGAAATCACGGAAAAGAAAGAACGATGAGAGACCCATGAGGGCCAAACAAACAGAGTAGTGTGAAGGTGTACGTGTAGACCGAGGAGATGGGGAAGTGCTAAATTAATCTTTTTCGTCAGTATTCACAACTGGAAAAAATACAATGTTGGCGAGGAAAAAACTGGGATTCAGACTACTAGACTAGATGGGATTGACATTCACAAGGAGGAGATGGTAGCAAATCCGGGAAGTGTGAAAATTGGTAAGTCCCCTGCATCAGATGGAATTTATACTCGGACGGATTTTCTGGGAAGCTAGTGACGAAATGACAGAGCCATTGACTTTGTTCTTTATGTAGTCATTGTCTACAGTAATATTGTCCCATTTTTTAACCAGGGCAGCAGAGACAACTCTGGTAAATTATAGACCGGTGAGCCTTACTTCAGTTTGGGTAAAGTGTTGGAAAACGTTATAAGCAATAGGTCTTAAAATCATATAGAGAGGAATAAGTTGATTCGGGAGAGCCAACATGATTTTGTAAAGCGTAGGTTGTGCCTGACAAATCCTATTGAGTTATTTGACATGGTGACCAAACAAGTAAAGTGGCTGGTGTGGTGTTTGTGAATTTTAAGAAGACGATTGAAAAGGTTCCCCACAGTAGGCTATTGAACAAAATATAGAGGCATCGGATTGAGGCATTGGATTGATTTGCAGTTTGAATCAGAATTTGGTGAGCTAAAAGAAGACAGGGTGTAGTGGTTGATGGAAAATGTTTATCCTGAAGTTCAGTTAGTAGTGGTGCACTGCAAGGATCTGTTTTGGGTCCACTGCCTTTTGTTACTTTTATACATGACTGCGATGATTCGGTCCACGGATGGGTTAGTAAATTTGCTGATGCAGGTCGATGCATGGTGCATAGTGCTGAATGCTGTTGAAGGTGACAGGGACAAAAATAAGCTGCAGAGATTGGCTGAGAGCTGGAAAATGCCGTTTATTTTGGAAAAGTGTGAGGTGATTCATTTTGGAATGAGCAACAGGAGTAAAGATTACTGGGCTAATGGTAAGTTTTTTATTAGTGTAGAGGAGTACAGAGATCGCGATGCCTATGAGCATGGATTACTACAAGTTGCCACCCAGGTTCTTCGGGTTGTTAAGAAGGCTTACTGTGTGATACCTTTTATTGGCAGAGGGATTGATTTGAGGAGCCACGAGATGTTACTTTAGTTATACAAAAACTCTGGTGCAGCGACACTTGGAGAATTGTGTACAGGTCTGGTCACCACATTACTGGAAGGAAGTGGAAGCTTTGTAAAGGATTAGAGCAGATTTAGGAAGATGTTGTCTGTTATGAAGGAACGGTCTTATGAGGAAGGGCTGAGGTACTTGTGGCTGTTTTCCTTCAAGAGAAGTAGGATGGGAGGTGACTTAATTGAGACATATAAGTTTAGCAGAGCGTTAGATATGGTGGACAGCGAGTGTCTTTTTCCTCGAATGGTGATGACTAGCTTGAGGGATCATAGCTTCAAATTCAGTAGTGATGCATATAGGACAAATGCCAGCAGGAGATTCTTCACTTACAGCTTAGTAGGTGCATGGAACGTACTGCCTCCAACAGTAGTAGACTCGCCAACTTTAAGGGCATTAAAATGGTCATTGAATAAACATATGGATGAAAGTGTGTAGGACAAACAGGCTTGAGATTTTGGTGGTGCATTTTTAATCTCACTAGCTCCTGAGTTGACCAAAACAATGAAATGTGTTCCTGTCATCCCCTGTGGAATAAGGTCGCACAAATCAGCACTACCCTCAGTCTGTTCCTATAGCGACAGGCTGCTTCATGGCTGAAAGTTTGAATTGAAAGGAGAAAATCCAGGATGGATGAATAATGTGTGAATTTGATTGATTGATGAATTTGGATAAAGGGATATTTCAGCACATTCTTCAACAGCTGTCTGAAATTAGTCTGGGTAGCAACATAAATCACGCAGTTTGTTCAGCGACTGAGGAGCAGCAACATAAGCCCAACTCCAGCGCAAAGTCATACAGAGACTCGGGTATAGACAATTCAGTCAATCTGGTTACACATTGAAAACACCATTAACGGTAACCGTAACAGGAAGAAATTGGGCGAGATCACAAACAACAAAATGATGTTTTGTTTTCGTTTCTGCATTTCGAGTCATTGCATAATAAAGATGCATAGCACTGAAACAGACCTTACGGGCACTGAAACAGTCCATGCCAGCCAGATATCCCAACCCTGTCTCGTCTCACCTGCCAGCACCCGGCCCATATCTCTCCAAACCCTTCCTATTCATATTCTGGATTAGTGGTGCTGGAAGAGCACAGCGGTTCAGGCAGCATCCGAGGACAGGCAAAATCCGAGGTAAGGCAAAATCGACGTTTCGGGCAAAGGGCTTTTGCCGTCCAATTCTGGACACCCCACCCCAGGGAATGTATCCATGCCCCTCATGATTTTATGCATCTCTATATGATCACCACTTCGCCTCCGACGCTCCAGGGAAAACAACCCTAGCCTATTCAATCTCTCCCTATAGCTCAAATACTCCAACCCTGGCAAAATTCTTGTAAACCTTTTCTGAACCACTTCATGGTTTGCAAAATCCTTCGTATATGAAGGAGAACAGAATTGCATGCAATATTACAAAAGTGGCCTAACCAATGTTCTGAACATTCGCAACTTGTCCTCCTAACGAATGTATTCAATACTCCGACGAACAGAGGAAAGCGTACGAGGCGCCTGCTTCGCTATGCCATTTACCTGCGACTCTACTTTCAGGGAGCTATGAACCTACACTCCAAGGTCTGTTTGTTCAGCAACGCTCCCTCGGACCTTAACAGTAACGTGTATAAGTCTTGCTAAGGTTTGCTTTGCCGAAAATACAGCACCAAGCATTTGTCTAAATTAAACTCCATCTGCCACTCCTCAGCCTATTGGCTCATTTGATCAAGATCCAGTTGTAATCCGAAGTAGCCTACGTCGCTCTCCACTTGCCTCAAACTTTAGTGTCATCTGCAAACGTTCTAACTTTAACTCAAATTATTTATATAAATAACGAATAAAGGATGCAGAACTGATCCTTGTTGCGCTCCACTGGACACAGGCCTCCAAGGTCAAAGACAACCCTCCATCACTATTCTCTCTCCTCTACCCCGAGACAGTTTTGTATCCAAATGGCTAGTTCTCCTGGTATTACACGAGATGTAACCTTGCTAACCAGTCTCCTACGTGGAACCTTGTCGAACGCCTAACTGATGTCCATATAGATCACGGCTACCGCTCTACCCTCATCAATCCTCTTTTTTTTGCCTCTTCAAAAAAAAATCTCGATCAAGTTTGTGAGACAGCATTATCCCTAATCAGTCCATGTCTTTCCAAATACATGTACACCCTGTCCCTCAGCATTCCCTCCACCACCGACGTCAGGCTCACTGGCCTATAGTTCCCTGGCTTGCCCTTACCAATTTTATTACATAGTGGCACCACATTAGCCAACCTCCAGTTTTCCGGCATCTCACCTGTGACTATCGATGATACAAATACCTCAACAAGAGGCCAAGCAATCACGTCCCTAGCCTCACACATATTTCTAGGGTACAGTTGATCGGGTCCTGGATATTTATCCACTTCTATGCGTTTCAAGACATTCAGCACTTCCTCCACTGTAATATGGACATTTTTCAAGATGTCAACATCTATTTCCATATAATCTATATCTTCCAAGTCCTTTTCCACAGTAACTACAGGTGCAAAATGTTCGTTCGTGGGCGGCACGGTGGCACAGTGGTTAGCACTGCTGTCTCACAGCGCCAGAGACCCGGGTTCAATTCCCGCCTCAGGCGACTGACTGTGTGGAGTTTGCACGTTCTCCCCGTGTCTGCGTGGGTTTCCTCCGGGTGCTCCGGTTTCCTCCCACAGTCCAAAGATGTGCAGGGTTAGGTGAATTGGCCATGCTAAATTGCCCGTAGTGTTAGGTAAGGGGTAAATGTAGGGGTATGGGTGGGTTGCGCTTCGGCGGGTCACTGTGGACTTGTTGGGCCGAAGGGCCTGTTTCCACACTGTAAAGTAATCTAATCTAAAAAAGTTTAGTATCTCCATCATCTCCTGCAGCTCCACACGAAGGCTACTTTGTTGATATATCTGAGACCCTATTCTGTCCATAGTTACCATTTTGTCCTTAATGTGTTTAAAAAAAAAGAAACCTTTCGATTCTCCATAACATTATTTCCCAAAGCTCACTTATGTCCACTATTTGCACTTTTGACTTCCCCTGAAGAGTAGTCCAATGGCCTTTACACTCTTCTGAGGATTCACTCGATCTATCCTCTCTATACCTGACAAATGCTTCCTTCTTTTTCTGATCAAAACCTCATTTTTTTACTCATCGACATTTTGTTTTCCTACCAGCCTTTCCTTTCACGCTAACAGGAATATAGTGTTTCTCAACTCTCATTGTATTATTTCTGAAGCTTCCCCATTTTCCAGCCTCCCTTTACATGCGAACATTCGTCTGGAATCAGCTGTTGAACGTTATTGCCTAATACCGTCAAAATTGGCCTTTATCCAATTTAGAAATTCAACTGCTTGATATGGTGCATCCTTTTCCATCACTATGTTAAAACTAATAGAATTATGGTCTCTGCTCTCCCATTGATACCTCAGCCACCTGCCATGCCTTATTTCCGCAGAGACGGTCACGTTTTGCACCTTCACTTGTCGGTACATTTACATACTGAATCAGAAAAATTTATTGCACCAACTTAACACATTCCATTCCATCTAAACCCTTAACACTATGGCAGTCCCAGTCTATGTTTCGAAAGTTAAAATCGCCTACAATATCTGCCCTATTATTCTGACAGATAACAGAAATCTCCTTCCAAATTTGTTTCTCAATTTCCCTCTGATTATGAGGGGGTCTATAATACACTCCCAATAAAGTGATCATCCATTTCTTATTTGTCAGTTCCACCCAAATAACTTCCATGTATGTATTTCCAGGAATATCCTCGTTCAGTACAGCAGTAATGCTGTCTCTTTTCAAAAATCGCACACTCCCTCCTCTCTTGCCTCACTTTCTGTCCTTCCTGTAGCATTTGACTCCTGCTAAATTAAGTTGCCAATCCTGTCCACCCCTGAGCCGTGTTTCTGTAATTGCTATGATATCCCAGTCCCATGTTGCTAACTATGCCCTGATTTCATCTGCATTCCCTGTTAGGCCCCTTGCACTGGACGTAATGCAGTTGAATGTATCAATCATCCCTTATTCTCTGCTTTGTCCCAATTTACCAGACTGTTTGATTTTCTTTCTCAACTGTACAAGTCGCAAATTGATCTCTTTCCTCATATCTCCCTGGATTCCATGCGCCTCCCCACCTTATTCGTTTAAATACTCCCGAGCAGCTCCAGCAAATCTCCCTGTCAGTATATTATTCCCTTTCCAATTTAAATGCAATCCGTCCTTCTTGTACAGGTCACTTCTTCCCCCGAAGAGATTACAATGATTAAAAACGGTGAATCATTCTCCCATACACTAGTTCATCACCCATGCATTTATCTGCTCCATCCTCTTATTCCTGCCCTAATCAACTCGTAGCGCCTGGAGTAATCCCATCTTACTACTCTTGAAGACCTCTTTTTTGAATTTCTGCCTACCTCTCTGTAAACTCCCTTCAGAATCTCAAACTTTTCCCTTCCTGCATCGTGCGTTTCCATGTGTACAATAACCTCCTGCTGACCCCACTCTCCTACTCTCCTTTGAGAATATTCTGCACCGTCTCTGACACATTCTTGATCCTGACTTTTCGCTGCTAGCCGCAAAAACGTCGATCTGTAGCTCGGACTATAGGGTCCTCTCCCGCAACTGATCCCTTGGAATCCGGCGTATCCCTCATTGCATTAGAACCAGTCTCAATACCACAAAATTGGTTGTTCGTGCTGTGTTCCCCTGAGAATTCATCACCCCATACATTTTCCAAAACAGCATACATGTTTGAAATGTATGTAGCCACAGAAGACTCCTGCACCACCTGCCTGTCTCTCTTACGTTTCCTGGAGTTAATCCGTCTATGTGACTATACTTGAGATTGTTCTCCTTTCGTACAATTGCCATCCATCAATGCCCTTGCTCTTGTAGATTCATCATTGCCTGTGATGGTCAGTAGAAGCGTTCCATTCAATATGATAGAATTCGCAACCAACAGCACTTATTGTAGATATATTCCTCAGTAACACGTAAATGCTCCCTAAATTTCCACATCCAACAAGAAGTGCATGTCACGATACGAAAAGCCATGTTTGCTTCTTCAAATATGCAGACCCATAAAGTAGCATCGTCTTATTCGCCTGCAAAACACTGTTCCAGGCTGACTGAATGCTTATGGCTTATATTTCTTTTTTAGTCAATAGACGTATCACAATAAAACATATGATCAAGAAACAAAAAACACTCTATTCACGACTGCAGACTTAGAGCAAGGGCACAACTCCACAGCTAAAGTATTTGTCTTCTCTGTCTCTGTGTTGTGACCTCTCCCAAACAGGTTCCTCCAGAATCAGTTGTGAATTTAACTGTTTGTTAATTTCCCAGATGCACTCTGATGGCCAGCGATGCATGAATTCAACAGCAAAGGCTCTCTTTCTCTCTCTCTCTCTCTCTCTCTCTCTCGCTCTCTGTCTCTCTCGCTCTCTCTCTGTCTCTCTCACCTGCTCTCTCTCGCTCTCTCACACTCACCTTCTCTTTCTCACCCCCCTCATCCTCCTCTCTCTCTCACACGCTCTCTCTCGCTCTCTCACACCCCCATCTCTCTCAACCACTTTCTCTCACCCTCCCTCTCTCCCACCGCTCTCATCCTCCTCTCTCACCATGTGCTACCTTTATCTGTGCCTCTCCCTTTTTATAGTGCTGTTGTTTTGGTTGTTTCTATCTCCGAAGTTCAACACCAATGCAACAGCATATAAAACAGTAGTTTCTGCTCGTGGAATTCGAGGAAATCACATCCAACATCTAAATTACCTCAAACAATGAGCAGCTTGTTAAAGTAAGAATTTTTTCCCTTCCTCAATCTATGTCATACTGAGCTTCTCCATTGGTGTGAGCCCGGAGACTCTGCGGGCGCTGCTCGTCACTAAAATGCACCCCGCAGCAGAATAGGGAGAAATTAGAGAGCTGGGGTTAGAATGCATTGACGGAACTCGATTGTTACTCAGACACCAATCTGGGGGAAATCGAACAACGAATGTTATCTCACAAAACCCATGTGCGTTATCCAGGAAGTATTCTTTAAACAGCTCAGCACAGTCATTGTTCCGTTATCTCACTGCAGTATTTACTATTCAGCTTTTGCCAACAAATGGCCACAATTCGATCAAAATTGGAACAGACGGTGAGGAATTTGCATGGCTTTCACTGCACTAATTAGACTGCAAGTGACAATCAAGTTAATTAAATTCAAATGTGAGTCTTTAATGTCTTTTCGAAAAAATGCTGCTGAATGTGCAGTGGCTGGAGTGGCCAGGAGAGGGTGGAATCACATTACTTCAAACACAAGAGGAATAGACAGACGGAGAGGCAGAGAACGTGGGAGTGAGGAGAGATTATATGATCCCCATATCAATGGATTCACTCTCAAAACAACAGGAACCCAAATGCGTAGAGGCACAGCTGCAAAGGTACACAAATTTTTGCACATAAAGCACGCATACAAAGAAAGAGGGAAACACATGTATTCATACAATACACACAATAATAGACGTACAGATATGTGCAGACATTTGGCCACTCAAGGCTGCCTTGCCATTCAATAAGGCGAAAGTGAGGATAGAAGATACTGGAGATTCTGATTAAGGAGTTTTGCCCGAAACGTCGATTTTTCTGCTCCTCAAATGTGCCTCACCTGCAGCACCACTTTAATCTTGTCATTCAGTAAGATTGTGGCTGATCCGATCAAGACCTTAACTTTATTTCCTCTTAGAAATTAAAGCAATGCGATTGACTGAGCTGTTAGTTTGGCAATACTTTGAGACAAGTGACAGTATTTCTACCAGTTTGAAACACTTCTGGTAAAGGGTAGCGCTAGTCCACAATTTAATGTTATAAATAATGGTTTTTGCAGGATTTGACAGTATCTTCCAAAAGATGATTGGAGGATGCTGGTCGTAGGTAAAGGGACGTGTTGCAAGTGAGTCTTTCAAACGCTATATAACATGTGGAAACCGGTATAGAAGTAAAATCACAGCGGATCATGGAGACCTAGCTGATTTTAGATGCAAAATTGGTTTGACAGCAAGACACAGAGGATGGTTGAAGAGGATTATTGTTCCAAATGTAGACCTGTGACCAACGGTGTGCCACAAGGTCCAGTACTAAGGACACCGTTCTCTGTTACATTTATAAATGATTTGGATGAGAAATTAGAAAGTATGCTGATTAAGTTTGTCAGTGGCAGATAAATAGGTGGTATAGCATACACTGAAGAAAGCTATCTTAGAGGACAATGCGATCTTGATCAATTATGCCAGCGGGCAGAGGAATGGTATCTGGAACATCATGCAGATACATGTGAGGTGTTGCATGGTTTTTACAAACCAGGTAGACGTAGGATATACGCAGTTAACGGCAGGGCCTTGGGGAATATTGTCAAGGAGAGAGACCCAGAGGTGCAGATACATAGTTCTTTGAAAGTGAAAGTCACAGGGTGGTCAAGAAGGCCTTTGGCATACTTGCCCTTTTCGGGCAGAGTGTTGAATGCAGGAGTTCGGGCATCATGTTGCGGCTGTACAAGATAACGTAAGGTCACATTTGGAGTATTGAGTACAATTCCTGCCTGTGGGCTTTGGAAAGGATGTAATAACTGGAAAGACAATAAAATATTTAAAATAATGTGACACGGACTGGAGGTTCTAACATTTATGGATACACACCTACTATTTTCCCTTTTGCGTTGGATGCTATGGGGTAACATTGCATCATTTTATAAAATCATGAGGGGCATAGATAGGATGCATAGTCAAGGCCCTTTGCCGACATGGAAGATGTTCAGAACTAGGGAGAATTATTTTAAGGTGAGAGGGGGAAGATTTAAAGGAGAATTGAGCGGCAGGTGAGTCTTACATAGGGTAGTGTGTATATGTAACGAGATGCATGAGGACTGGCACTGGCTCGACCAATTACAGCATTTAAAAGATAATTGGATAATACATGAGTCAGAAATATATCGAGGGTTGATGTGCCAAACACAGGAGCATAGGACTAGTTCTGATCAGGAAATCTGGTGAGCAAGCAAGAGGTGAGCAGAAAGGTCTGTTTACATATTGTATGACCCTAACAGTCTATGACTCTATAACCTCTCTTTCATTGCCAATTCTTCGTTGCACTGAAACTATTTCCAAGTGATAAATCCTCTGCAAATACTTTCAATGATCTAGCTCTCCGAACTTTCTTAAAAAGACAATTTCTAACATTGATGTTGTGGAGTAGACCGCAGCAGGAGCAGCAGCAGAAACAGAAGCACATTTTTTTTTCAACCGCTATTTGAGCTTTTTTGTCATCGATCTATGGTTCATTGACGAGTGTGGGTGAACATTCCAGGGACAGAACCTAACCCTGATGACAACGCGTTAAACTACTACACTTGACTAGTTACATCCCAAACAGAAGAACTAACATCTGATAGAGAGGGTAAGACGATCCGATGACCAGCATATCAGATCTAACCTCTGGAATCCTAACTTTTTTTATATTAGATTAGATTCCCTACAGTGCGGAAACAGGCCCTTCGGCCCAACAAGTTCACGCCGAACCTCCAAAGAGCAAGCTACCCACATATGTTTACCGCTGACTGGATGGCGTAGAATTTCTAAGAAGCGTCCAGGAGAGTCTTCAGTGCAGTATGTCAATAGTCCGTGGAGGGAAGGGGCTATATTGCCCTGGTCGTGGGGAATGAGCCAGGATATAGAACATAGAAGAATACAGCGCAGTACAGGCCCTTCGGCCCTCGATGTTGCGCCGATCCAAGCCCACCTAACCTACACTAGCCCACTGTCCTCCATATGCCTATCCAATGCCCGCTTAAATGCCCATGATGAGTGAGAGTCCACCACTGCTACTGGCAGGTGGTAAAAGTTGCGGTTAGGGATTTCTTTGGGAACAGTGACAACAATTCTGTAATTTTTTGAATACTCGTGGACAAAGCTGAGAGTGATCCTAAGGGAAGAGTACTAAACTGGGCCAAGACCAACTTTATCAAAATTAGGCGGAAGCTGGGAAACGTGGATTTGACACAGATACTTGAAGGGACGTCCACATTTGATATTTAGGAGACTTTCAAAGATAAATTAAAGGTAGTGCAGGATAGGCATGTCCCGTTGAAGGCAAACGATAGGAAAGGCAAGATTCGTGAACTGTGGATGACAGGAGAAATAGTACGACTAGCCAAGAGAAAAGTTAAATGTTCATAAGGTCCAGGCAGCGAAGAACAGAATGGGGCCTGGAGGAATATTGGAAGAGTAGGACAAGTCTTAAACGAGGAATCAAGAAGCTAAAAGTGGTCATGAAATAGCGTTAGCGAACAGAATTAAGGAGAATCCCAAAACATTTTGTTCTTAGATAAGAAGCAAGCGGGTAACTAGAAAAAGGATTTGTCCATGAAAGAATAATGAAGGAAGGCTGTGTGTTTAATTTGAGAGAATGGTCGAGTTTCTGAATGATTACTTTGCATCAGTGTTCATTAAGGAGAGGAACATGATGAATGTTGAGATTAGAATTATAAGTTTAATTCGTCTGATCACGTTGACATAAGTAGGGAATATGTGTTGGATAGTCTAGTGGTTATTAAGATGGACAAATCCCCAAGACCGAATGGGATCTATCCCAGGTTGCTGAGGGAGGCGAGAGAGGAAACAGCTGCCCCCCTCACAGATATCTTTGTGGCATCCTTAAACACAGGTGAGGTGCCAGAGTACTGCAATGTTGCTCATGTTGTCCCCCTATACAAGAAAGGTACTAGGGATATGCCGGTTAACTACAGACCAGTGAGCCTGATGTCAGTGTGGGAAAGTTGCTGGAGAAGGTACTGAGGCATAGGATCTATTTACAATTAGAAAAGAATTGGCTTAACAATGATAGGCAACGTGGTTTTGTGCCGGGGTAATCATGCCTTACCAACTTAATAGAGTTATTCGAGGAAGTGACCAAGTTTATAGATGAAGGAAGGGCTGCTGATGTCATATACATGGACTTTAGTAAGGCGTTTGATAAGGTTGCCCATAGTAAACTAACAGAGGAAGTGAAGTCACATGGTGGATAAGTAACTGGTTGAGCAACAGGAGACAGAGTAGTAGTTGAATGGAGTTTCTCGAAATGGAGAAAGGTGATCAGTGGTGCTCCACACGGATCTGTTTTGAGATCACTGTTGTTCGTGATATATTTCAATGAAGTGGAGGAGGGCAATGTTGCTATGACCAGCAAGTTTGCAGATGAAACGAAGATTGGTGGAGTATCAGAAAGCATAAGGGACTTACAAAGAATACAGGAGAATATAGATAGACTGGAGAGTTCGGTAGAAAAGTGGCAGATGGAGTTCTACCCAGGCAAATGTGAGGTGATGATATTTAGGCAAGTCTAATTCTCGAGCGAATTATACAACGACCTCCGAGAAACTTGATGAGCAGAGATATCTGGGAGTGCAGGTCCATTGTGCCCAGAGGTTGCTGCACAGGTGGATAGAGTAGTCCAGA
>NW_025208029.1:9497-13983 GCF_004010195.1 Chiloscyllium plagiosum | reverse complement strand
GATACTGCAAGATATTACAAAGATAGTGAACTGTAGTATTTGAGGAGGTTACAGCGACAGGATGCATTGAGGCTGCTACAGGTGTTAAACATGCTGCAAAGGATCAATAGCCTTACATCGATCAGGGGGATTTGAAACTCCGGAGATAAAGAATTGCAGCGATTGAAGAATATCACAGAGATGGGGAGTAACACATGAGTTAAAGGAGTTATAACAGGGATGATCTGTCGGCAACGGAGTAATGGAAGATACAGGGTGATCTGAAGGGACTAGAGGTGATCAAAAGGATAGTGAGGCTTTTCAGTTTAGGACTGGGGCAGATTTTGCAGACAGGGAGTATTTTATGGAATGTTGCTATTTACAGAGATTAAGAGAGTCGTATAGATTTGAGGAATGAACAGAGGTATGGACGTTCATGAAGTCCTTTGTTGATGTCGGATGCTGAGGTTCTGGAAATTAAATGGACCGGAATGCTGGACAATCTGTCAGAGCTTATAGAGACAGGAACAGCAATAGAGCCTGGAGACAAAAACACAGATAGGGAGCATTGCAAACACTGGAGGAGGTTTCTGCTTTAGGGATGGTTGTAGGGGAGTGAAACGTTTACACAGATAGGGGTGTAAGAGCTGGAGAAGGTTATGGAGATGATTCGATTGGTGGGGAGACTGGAGGAGATTACATTGACAGCAAAGGTGATAGCAACTGGAGGATGTTACATAGATAGTAAGGCTTGTAGAAACTGATCAGGAGAGTCACAGGCATTGGAGTTGGTTCCACAGATCGGGGCGTTGCATGAACCTGAGAGGATTAGGCAGATCGGGAGGATTGTAGGATGTTCACATTTTCAGGACTGGAAAATGTTGCACAGTTAAGGAGGGATGTTGGAGCTGTGGGAGTTTACAGAGACTCAGAGGTTTGAAGGGTTTGGGGCTGTTTATGGATAGAGGGATATATTTAGGGACAGTAATATGAACGCAGAGGGAGAGATTAGATTAGACTCCCTACAGCTTGGGAACAAGTACTTATGCCCAACAAGTCCACACTGACCCTCCAAATTCTTGGGCGGCACGGTGGCCCAGTGGTTAGCACTGCTGCCTCACAGCGCCTGTAGACCCGGGTTCAATTCCCGACTCAGGCGACTGACTGTGTGGAGTTTGCACATTCTCCCCGTGTCTGCGTGGGTTTCCTCCGGGTGCTCCGGTTTCCTCCCACAGTCCAAAGATGTGCGGGTCAGGTGAATTGGCCATGCTAAATTGCCTGTAGTGTTAGGTTAAAGGGGTAAAGGTAGGGGTATGGGTGGGTTGCGCTTCGGCGGGTCGGTGTGGACTTGTTGGGCCGAAGGGCCTGTTTCCACACTGTAAGTAATCTAATCTAATCTAATCTAATCAAACAGTAACCCACCCAGACCCACTTCTCTCTGACAATGCACCTAACACTATGGACAACTTAGAATGGCCAATCCACCTGTCCTGCACATCTCTGGACTGTGGGAGGAGAGCGGAGCAACCGGAGGAAACCCACGCAGACACCGCGAGAAAGTGCAAACTCCACACAGTCACTCAACGCTGGAATTGAACCTGGGTCCCTGGCACTGTGAGGCACCATTGCTCACCACTGAGCCACCACTGCCCCAAATTGCAGAATTACCCAAGAGAGAGTGTGTGAGGTGCTGGAAGGGCTGTAGGGAGTGGAGGAGCAAACAGAGATGTGGAGTGCTGATGTGTCTGGAGATGTTTATATCGATATGAAGGTCGGTAGGGATGGGAGAATGTTACTGAGGTCGTGTGGTGCTATAGGCCAGGAGGCAGGAGTGTTATGGGTTCTGCAGAAGGTTACAGTGATATCATGTTCTCCTGGGGCTTAAGGAAGGTCCACAGGTTGGTATTTTGGTCCAGTCTGGAGGATTTTACAGAGATGGGAGCACTGTAAGTATTGTGCAAGACTACAGAAATAGGTATTATTGTACTGAGTGCAGGATGGGAATATTGAGATTTGTCATGTTATCTACACTGGAGCAATTTATACGCAGGGAGAGTCGTCAGCATTGGAGTAGGTTTGAAATATATAGCCGGAATATGGGAGGAGTGGAGGTTACAGAAATAGGAAAATTTCTGGGAATTACAAGCATTGAAGACACTGGTGCAAACGAGTTAGACCGAAAGGCATATTTCCTTGCTGTATGACTCTATCACACGACAAGAGACAGTGTGAGAGTGGGAGTATAGAACAGAAATATCCCAGGTTTTAACACCACCTTCTTAAGGGAGGCCTGCTTTCCCCTCTGTTGTACTGATCGTCACTAAGACAGCACAGACCTGGATTGATAACTGTCAACTTCCTATATTGACACAGGAAGGCTCAGTGCAGCAGGGATTGAGCCTGGAAACATCATGCTCTGTGTTCGTGCTTCAACACTGTATCTGTGTCATGTCTTCTGGACCAATGTTCGATCCCTTAAATGCACTCTGCTCTGTCCACTGTGAGTGTTCTTACCGATCTGCAGGATTTACTGAAGGCTCCAGATCTCACTCTCCATCTCTCTGGCTGACCACTGTCTTTAGTGTGGTGATGAATGAAACAGGAATTGGGAATTCTGCTGAGTCATAAATATCCTGATTACCAACAGGAGACAGAGGAATAGACAGAATGGGAAATTAGACTGACGCAGTGAGGGTTACACATGGAGAATGGCACTGAGTCCCACAGAGATCTGGAAAATCCCAATCTCCATCCCTGGCCTGCGCTGCCGTGCCTCTCTGGAGTGGAGAATACTATTGGCTCAGGAACTGGAGTAGCTGCAAAACTTGCAGTCACCAGCATCAACTAAACCCTCACAGTGAGGGATACCACCAGGGATACCACCAGAGTGCAGGAAGGCATCACGATCAAACCACAGTCACGGAAAAGGTGCACTGGGATCAGTACTTAGGGATGAGGGAGCTATCAGGGGGCCAGACAATGGCCTCGCGTTACTCTCACTCGACCGTTCATCCATAATTTAATGCCAGTAGCAGGGATATCCATCTGACTACTTAATACCCTTTAAGTAAGGAAATCTGTTATAGGCTGCTTGTCTGGCCTACATGTGAACCCACACCCAGAGCAATAGGTTGGAATCTCAAATGCCCTCTGAAATGGTCTGGCAAGCCACTCAGCTCTAAGACTGGTCAGGGTGAACATGCGTTGCTGGCCAGCCAGAGACAGCAACATCCTATGAGTGCATCAAAACCAATCCTGCTGGCAGCAGTGTCCTGCCCAATCATGTCGGTAGGTTTATGGACAGGGCTTTAAACTGACACAGAGGATGCAGGGACACGGTTCAGGTGAAATAAGCTTTCAAAATCCAAAGAGAAAACGTGAAACATCGGAACAGCATGGGGATGTGGCTGAAGACAAGCAGAAAGGAGCAGGAAGGGACAGAGTTGAACTAAAACTGTACATCAGCGAATAGGATAGTGACAGGACATTGTGGGAAAATGTAAATTATTACTGCTGACTCACAGCGCCAGAGACCCGGGTTCAATTCCCGCCTCAGGCGACTGACGTGTGGAGTTTGTACATTCTCCCCGTGTCTGCGTGGGTTTCCTCCGGGTGCTCCGGTTTTCTCCCACAGTCCAATGATGTGCAGGTCAGGTGAATTGGCTATGCTAAATTGCCCGTAATGTTAGGCAAGGTTAAATGTAGGGGTATGGGTGGGTTGCGCTTCGGCAGGGAGGTGTGGACTTGTTGGGCCTAAGGGCCTGTTTCCACACTGTAAGTAATCTAATCTAATCTAATTATGTTGTTGTTTTTGTTGAATGGACAAAGTATCTGCAATAAGGTGACCTTAGACACAGAAAAATGAGATTTTGTCAGCAGACAGACGTGATTACATGGTGAACAAAAGATGGAACATAAATATTCAACAGTAAACATCCTTACAGATCTCAGGCAGAATGGAAAAACAAGATGGGAACCCTGACACTAATGGATAACAAAGGCATTACAGAGAAAGCACTTGGCCTCAGATTATGCAGCTGAATCAGCCTGAATGCAAATTCTGGATACTGTGTGTCAAAAACAAAAGCAAGAGAACAGTTTTTAAGCTGCCTAGCATTATTTCGTTGCTCACCCCTGCATTAAACAGGAATTAATTGCACTACATAACAAAGGTGGTGTGATGATTTTGGGAGATTTCAATGCTTGTATAATCTGGGACAGACACATTGGCAAGAGTGATATTATCGTGGATCCCCCTTGAATGTTTTAGTCAGTGTTTCTTGGAATAACACATGGTGCAACTGGGTAGGGATGTAACTATCTCAGATCGACCATTGTGTGATGAAGCTGAGTGAATGGCAAATATTGCACTGAGATCCTCCAAGTAATTATACCGCAATTCAAAGAGATTATGACATCTTAAAATGTCCATAAAGCACACCCGAGCATCAGTACCTCGCCTAACCCCGCCCCTTCGCCGATCTCCGACTTCATGCCTAACCCCGCC
>NW_025208029.1:0-2183 GCF_004010195.1 Chiloscyllium plagiosum | reverse complement strand
CCCATATTAGAATTTATTGGCAGGAGAGAGATGGAACTGATTTCGGAACCACCAACTCCCAGCTCGTACTTCTCTATGCTTGTTCAGCCTATTTTTCCTGGAATGGGAGAGAAAGAGGGCGGAAGGGAGGGTGGGTGGGAATGGGAGGCCCTGCTTTTAGTGCTGGTGTAGTTGCGGGGAAATAGTCAGTCGTCCGAAGGGAGTCAGTCCAAAGTGTTCTATCCATGAAATGTTGATAATGTGGGGTGTAGTAGAGTGAGAAGAGGGACAGAGTGAGAGGGAAGACGTTGGGTCCAGTCGTGAGTGTTGGAGCATGAAACTTATTTGGAGGTAGATGCTGTAACAGATATGGAGTCAGTATGAGGGAACAGAGAAAGTATAGGGACACTTATCCTGACAGAGCATGGAGGGTATTGATGCCTGTCCGGTATTGCTGGACATTTCTTTAGATCATCTCAGCGTCGAGGTGAGTCTTCTCACTGAATGTCTTCTCCATGTCTGTCTCTAATGACGTCACAAGGCACGTCCCTCAGCTTCCAAAAAAAAGTTTAGGTGTAGCCTACAAATAGCAAGAAGGAGCAAACAATGGTGCATTATATACCTAAACCAAAACTATCGTGCAAATATTTTGCATCTTATGCTCTGAAAATTAGATATGCAAGTAACGAGAGGGCTGCATTAATATTGGATGATCTCAAGTTGCATCTAAACTGCATTAACTAAGTGACTGCCATTGCTGTGAAAAACAAATTCCATCAGTGTTTCTGAGGTAGTTTGAAGAGTATGTTGTGAAACAACGAGACAGCAGGTTATTTCGGATTTCGTGCTTTGTGGTCAGAATAGCTAATTAATAACTATGAATCTACTCCTGAGAAATAGTGACAACAATCTATTGTGTTTCGCACAGTGTCTGCACACAGCATAAAATTTTTGAACATTATGGTCAAGCATCATGGACGTCCGGAGGCTAGAGTGCTAAGTTGGCTGCAGTGAATTAGGAAGCACAATATAAACTTTAGTGGTAGAAAAGCAATCGTTGTTACTTCTAGAAATACTACAACGTTTGAAAGCGACATATATTTCTCTAAGGTGCAAACAGTAAGGAAAGGGAAGGTGACTTAGTGATAGTTAACAGAACAAATTAAAGATTGCATTCACTCAAAGGTCGTGACTTCAGAAGAATTCCAGATATTGTGGAAACCTGTAAATTCAGAGAAATTCTCAATCCACTAAAGGAGGCATATGAAATTGATAACGAAATCAAAAAGAGAAGATGAATGCAAAACATATAACATACGACATAACAACATATTGCAGGGGCTTGGGCGTTGCGTCGACCTGTGAAACCGATCTGAAGCCTATCCAACCTAAACTATTCTATTTTGATCCATATGTTTTTCCAGTGACTATGTAAATACCCTTAAAGTTAGTGAGACCACTACCGTTGCAGGCAGACAATTTCATACCTTTACAACTCCCTGAGTAAAGAAACTACCGCTGACATTCCTCCTATGTCTATCACCACTCGATTTAAAGTTCTGCCCTCTCGTGCCCTCTCATGTGAAACATCACAATTCGAGGGAAAAAAGACTCTCACTGTCCACCCCATTTAATCCTCTGATTATCTTTAATGTCTCAACTAAATCACCTCTTAATATTCTTCTCTCTAACTATAACCTCCTCAGATCACTCAGTCTTACCTCATAATACCTTCCCTCCATACCAGGTAACATCGTTCTCATCCCATTGTAGCCAAAAATCTGCTGGGGATCTTTTTAAATATGCCCAATTATTGCAGAAGTTCGAGAAGATGTAGAAGCCTTTCATTTCATTTGAGAAAGTGGCTAAATAAATGAAATGACCAGTGACCATGTGGGTATTGTTGGTACAAACAAAGTTTGTAGGTACAGCTCGTGAGATATTTGCATCACTAATCAGAGGAGGTATCTGGAGCGTATGAGGTGGTGAGGAAAGCCATCTTAATTGTGTATGAGCATGTGCCAGAAAGCTACAGACAGCATTTCAAGAATCTAAGGAGGGAACCTGGTCAAATGTACAAGTTTGAAAGAATCAAACAAAGTAGTTTTGATAGGTGGGTAAAGGTATTGAAAATAGATGAAACATAGATGCTCTTAGACGATTATTTTGGATGAGTTCAAAAATTCACTTCCTGGAGTAGTAAT
>NW_025208028.1:10091-13982 GCF_004010195.1 Chiloscyllium plagiosum | reverse complement strand
TTGGGATATTGCAGAATGCCTGGATTGGAATATCTTAGAGTGTCTGGGCTGGGAGAATGTACTTAAAGCTAGACTCATACTGTCAATGTTTTGAGGAAATGATGCTTGCATTATTCATTTCTAATACGTAATCATGTACAAAATGCTACAATTTCTTGTAAAAACAAGCGAGTGGTTAAGCCTATCTAATAATAACAGATTTCCAGCCGCAGAATTATCTCGAGTTTCTCTAAAAGAATGACGTTCCGGTGTATATGAATTGTGATGTGCTCAGTGCTGCCTCTATGCAGCATAGCTACTTACTAAGTCTGCTTGGAGTGTAACCTGTTCAATATCAAATCTCCTCTCAACATTTCCCCTTTCTCAACTTGCTGACACCTAAACTAATTCAATTAGTATCATGTCTAATCTGACAGCAACATCCAAATAGCATCAGTCATTAATTTATGGAAAACCTATTTATAATCTTACACTGTAAAATGCTCCTTCATTTCCTGTTTATCTCTATATAATGCAATACCAGCTAAAAGGTCAGCGCATGAACATGTTTCCACATTCTAACTTCCCTGCATCTGGCTCTTTTCATTTTGCATTGCCTGATTGCATTTGCTCCTTTATTTCTCATGCTTTCATACAGCGATACCATAATGTATCCTATAAACATAGTTTGGCCATGGCACCTGCTGGAATTTTTGACAAGTAAAGAAAGATAAAGATTTTGGGTCCAAAGAAAAAGGCTCTTTGTAATGCTTTGCACAACCATGGGACTAGGAATATATGAAAGGCAGAAACCATTTGGCAACATTACAAGCTCCTGCAAACAGCAATGTGATGACAACCGAATAATCTACCTTGGTGATGCTGATTGAGAGATGAATACTGACAAAGCATTTGGGGTTAAGTCCCAGCTGTGATGAGAGAAGGATGTTACCTGCGGTTCATATCACTTCTGAAAGATGGTACCTCTAACAGTCCAACACTCCCTCAGTATAGTCAGTCCCTGATTTACAAATATCCAATTTACGAACACTCCTACTTACAAAAGTAATCCCACACAGGGGAATATTAATATTAATTTTAAAGATCCAACGTGTGAATGTTTCATTGTATTTAAGAACAGATATTTGAGATTGTCCTATATTGTGTTCCAAATTTTATACAAGTCGACTTGCAAATAGACTCAAGCCCATTTAACATCATGGCACTGCCTGTAAAGAATCATAGAATCCTGACAGCGTGGAAACAGGCCATTCGGCCCATCGTGTCCACATCCATTCTTCAAAAAGCATCCAAGCAAACCCATCTTATCCCTGTAACCCTGCATTTCCCATGGTTAATCCACCTTGCCTGCATATCCATGGACACTACAGGCAATTTAGCATGGCCAATCCACCTAACCTGTACTGCTGTGGAGTGTCATGGTTAATTGTTGTGCTCATGTCCTGGAGAGGGATTGAAATCTACAAATGTTCTGATTCAGAGAGTAGGAGTGTTACTCACTGACCCATCCTATTTCTAATGGAAACAGGTCTTTTGCATGTGTGCAATGTATTCCTGGGATATTCAGAAACAAAGGAAGGTGAAAGTAAAGAGTAAGTGGGGCAGACCAATTTTCTTCCATTTTTTTCCCCAACAAGTGCATTGTAGGCGTTATCTGTCTCTCTGGCCTCTCAGAGCCCTGGCCTATCTCTCCAGCCTCCCTGCTTCCCAATACCATTTACAGAATCTCTCTACTTGTTTATATGCCTGACTGATGGCAGGAGCTCCTGATGACAGAGGCTTGCACACGTTCACACGCCTGCCTCACCTCTGGTGCTTTGATGATCATAAACCTTCATGCTGTTCACTCACTTCTGTCTGTGTCATCTTATACCATGGGGAGCATTTTACTCCACGGATCTGTCTTGCCACTCAATAAGCTCACAATTTAACTCCAGGGACCTTGAATAGTAACTCTAGGCTCAGGGATGCTGTGTAGTGGGGCCGTGGGCCACTTTAGGGTCCAGGGTCTCTGACCTTGTTAACTCCACACATCTGCCTTTGCCTCATGCCCCTTTCAATTTATCTCATATTTATAATTAACAATTGGCCTTGCAATAATTGTCATTTGTGGTAGAAAGTTCGAAATTTCTATCATGCTTTGTCATCAGAAATGTTTCCTATTTCATATTTTTCATATGCAGATGCACATTGACCACAACATTCAGCTTTACTGCACTGTCACCTCTTTTCATCTTATCACGTTGCATGTTTAATATTCAGTCCAGGATGAGGCAACATTTCTTTCCTTGGGAAGGCAGAAGTCATTGCCCTCAGTTTCCACTACAAATTCCATTCCCTGGGGACCTATCCCATGACATTTTGGGGCTACATACAGCGCATGAGCTGCAGCGGTTCAAGAAGGCAGCTCACTATTACCTTCTTAAGGGCACCCAGGCATGGCCAATCAACGCTGGCCCAGTCAGCCGTGCCTGCACCCCATGAATGAATTGAAAAAAAAAGTGGTATTGAATGTAGTCCTCAGTTTTAACACTTTTGGAGCCCAACATCTCCCACCTCCTACCTTCCACAGCCAGAAGTCACACAAGACCAGGTCACAGTCCAACAGGCTTATTTCTAACCACAAGCTTTCGGAGAAGTAGCACTCCAAAAGCTTTTGATTTCAAACAACCTGTTGGACTATAACCTGGTGTCGTGTGACTTCTGACCTTGTCCACCCCAGTCCAACACCAGCACCTTCACATCATGGCATAAATCTCAATTACTCTGTGTATTGGGATGAAAGATGTATAATTATATGTAATAATATAACTTTTGGATTTTGGCTTTCAAAATAGATGCAAGTGGGCATTGGTTATTTACGTGAAAGGTTTTGGAGAAAAATCAAGGTCAGACAGTCCTTTTGGAATAGTGAATTAACCCCAGCATTTGTCAGAAATCAGGTGACTGCAAATCTTGGTGGTATTGATGATAAGATATTTACCTTGCTTGGTTTCTAACAGGTAGGACAAAAATATTTAAAGCCATTAACTTTATTTTCAGTTCAGAAGAATCATGGATTGACCAATTTTTAAAAGCAATTCAGTTCGGAAACAATACAGTTGAGTTCACAAGCAAGTTTAGTTTCTCTCCTAGAAGGAGTTCAGAACAGTTCAAGGAAACAGTTGCCTCATCACAAGGGTCTAGATTGTACAGCTTCCAAACCAGGAGAGTGTGGTTAGAAATCTGCAGGTTATTAGAATGGAGAAAGGTTAGGCAACTGATCAGTTTGTCTTCACAGTCCACAGCAAAGAAACTATAAGGAGACAGTTAGGAAGAAACCTGAAAGTGAAACAAGGTGGTGGGGCAGGGTGAGGGATTTCTCTGCACTTGTAAATCTGCAACACATAGTGTGAGGAAATAGGATGAGATTTTATTTTGCTATGTGTTATTAAGATTATTCTATCTCTATTCCACATTTAGAAAACCTTTTCTTTTATTTCTTCTTTTCTGATAAACTTCTGTTCTGATGTTAAAGAGAATGTCCAGCTTTGAGTTAATATCTATAGAACATAGAACATTACAGTGCAGTACAAGCCCTGTGGCCCTTGATGTTGCGCCAGTCTGTGGAATCAATCTGAAGTCCATCCAGAACCTCATCACCTCAGGAGATCTCCCACCCACAGCTTCCAACCTCATAGTCCGGGAAGCCCGCACTGCCCGGTTCTACCTCCTTCCCAAGTTCCACAAGCCTGACCACCCTGGCCGACCCATTGTCTCAGCATGCTCCTGCCCCACTGAACTCATCTCTACCTACCTCGACACTGTCCTATCCCCCCTAGTCCAGGAACTCCCCACATATGTTCGAGACACCACCCACGCCCTCCACCTCCTCCAAGACTTCCGGTTCCC
>NW_025208028.1:0-8770 GCF_004010195.1 Chiloscyllium plagiosum | reverse complement strand
TCCCCACCCCCACCCTCCTCTAGCTTATCTCTCCACGCTTCAGGCTCTCTGCCTTTATTCCTGATGAAGGGCTTTTGCCCGAAACGTCGATTTCGAAGCTCCTTGGATGCTGCCTGAATTGCTGTGCTCTTCCAGCATCACTAATCCAGAATCTGGTTTCCAGCATCTGCAGTCATTGTTTTTACCTGAAGTCCATCTAGCCTACATTATTCCATTTTCATTCATATGTCTATCCAGTGACCATTTAAATGTCCTTAAAGTTGGTGAGTCTACTACTGTTGCAGGCAGTGCGTTCAATGCCCCTAAGACTCTCTGAGTACCTCTGACATCTGTCCTATATCTAACACCCCTCAATTTAAAGCTATGTTCTCTCATGCTATTCATTACTATCTGAGGAAAAAGGTTCTCACTGTCCACCCTATGTAACCCTCTGATTATCTTATATGTCTCAATTAAGTCACCTCTTAACCTTCTTCTCTCTAATGAAAATAGCATCAAGTCCCTCAGCCTGTTCTCATAGGACCTTCCGTCTATACCAGGCAACATCCTGGTAAATCGCCTCTGAACCCTTTCCAAAGCTTCCACATCCTTCTGATAATGCGGTGACCAGAACTGCACGCAATACTCCAAGTGCGAATGCACCAGAGGTTTGTACAGCTGCAGCATGACCTCGTGGCTCCAAAACTCAATCTCTCTACCAAATAAAGCTCTCTTAACAACACTATCAACCTGGGTTGCAACGTTCAGGGATCTATGTACATGGACACTGAGGTCTCTCTGTTTATCTGCACTGCCAAGAATCTTACCATTAGCCCAGTACTCTTTATTCCTGTTGCTCCTTCCAAAGTGAATCACCTCATATTTTTCTGCATTAAACTCCATTTGCCACCTCTCAGCCCAGATCTGCACCTTATCTATGTCCCTCTGTAACCTGCAACATCCTTTGGCACTATCCACAGCTCCACCAACCTTAGTCTCATAGCAAGTTTACTAACCCATCCTTCTACATCCTCATCGAAGTCATTTATAAAAATTACAAACAACGGGGACCCAAAACAGATCGTCGTGGTACACCACTAGTAACTGAACTCCAAGATGAACATTTTTCATCAGCCACCACCCTCTGTCTTTCAGCTCGCCATTTTCTGATCCAAACCGCTAAATCAACCTCAATCCCATCGCTCCGTATTTTGTGCAATAGCCTACTCTCGGGAACCTTATCAAACACCTTTCTGAAATCCATATACATCACATCAACAGCTTTATCCTCATCCACCTGTTTGGTTACCTTCTCAAAGAACTCAATATGGTTGTAAGGCATGACTTACCTTCACAAAATTGTGTCGACTATCCCTAATCAACTTATTCCTTTCTAGATGATTATAAATCTCTTATAACTTTTTCCAACACTTTACCCACAACCAAACTAAGGCTCACTGGTCTATAATTAACAGGGTTTTCTCTACTCACCTTCTTGAACAAGGGGATAACAGTTGCTATCCTCCAGTCTTCTGGCACCATTCCTGTAGACAATAGCGACATAAAGATCGGAGCCAAAGGCTCTGGAATCTCCTCCCTGTTTTCCCAGAGAATCCCAAGCCCCAGGGGACTTATCTATTTTCACACTCTCCAAAATTGCTAACACCTCCTCCTTGTGAACCTCAATCCCATCTAGTCTAGTAGTCTGGTCTATATCTCAGTGTTCTCCTCGACAATGTCTTACCAATGAAAAATACTCATTTAGTGCTTCTCCTATCTCATCAGACTCCACGCACCACTTCCCACTACTGTCCTTAATTGGACCTAATCTTAATCTAGTCATTCTTTTAATCCTGATAAACCTATAGAAAACTTTAGGGTTTTCCTCGATCCTACTTCTCATGTCCCCTCCTGGCTCTTCTTAGTTCTCTCTTTAGATCTTTCCTGCTAGCTTGTAACTCTTAAACACCCTAACTGAACCTTCATGTCTCATCCTAACATAAACCTTCTTTTTCCTCTTGACAAGAGATTCAACTTCCTTCATAAACCATGGCTCCCACACCCAACCACTTCCTCCCTGCCTAACAGGTACATATGTATCAAGGACATGCAGTAGTTGTTCCTTGAATAAGCTCCATATTTCAATTGTGCCCATCCCCTGCTGTTTTCTTCCACATCCTATGTATCCTAAATCTTGCCTAATCGCATCATAATTTCCTTTCCCCCAGTTATAACACTTGCCCTGCACTATATGCCTATTCCTTTCCATCGCTAAAGTAAACATCACCGAATTGTGGTCACTATTACCAAAGTGCTCACCTACCTCCAAATCTAACACCTGGCTGGGTTAATTACCCAGTACCAAATCCAGTGTGGCCTCGCCCCTGTCTACATATTGTGTCAGGAAACCTTCCTGCACACATTGGACAAAAATTGACCCATCTGAAGCACTCGAACTATAGTATTTCCAAGTCAATATTTGGAAAGTTAAAGTCTCCCATAACAACTACCCCTCTTTCAGTGACTTACCACTTTGTTCACTAAAGAAACATTTTAAAAAGTGATCTATCAAGCCAGTTTTCATTCTTGAATATGAATTGTTCAGTCTCACTATCAGCTAGGATCAGAACAGTATCCTCACCTGAATGAATTCCCATTCACATATTATCCATTGTGTTCACTAAATCAATCTGTCAACACCTCACTTTCAAAATGGTCAGTTTCATGTTCAAATCCTTCCATTGCCTCACTATTCTATTTCTCGCCTTCCAGCTTGACGTTCCTCAGGAACTCGGCATACTTCCAACTTTCAACTCTTCAGGATCTCTCAACTCTTTTACCTCATCATTGATGACTTTACTTTCTGCTGTGGAGAAACTGGGCTCCTAAACTTCTCCCCACCTCTGTATCTCCTTTAAGACACTCTTAAAGACCTATGTCTTGGCTGGATACCCATCATAATATCACTTTTTTTGGCAGTCTCACGTATTGTCTGACCGTGTTCCTGTGAAGCACCTTGGGACATGTTGTTACAATAAAGGCACCTCATAAATGCAAGTTGTTGTCTACAGTGTCAATGAAATGGTGCTATAATGTTTGACAGGTTAGTGTTTAAGATGCAGAGTTCTTGATCAACAGAACCTGAAACAGGGATTCAGGATTAGAAGCCAGTGTATTTGCATTGCATTCCATACTTTTCCTGTTTGTTAAAACACATTGATGGAAAATCAAATTACCAAACAGTTCTGCATGGTGACATCGGCACCTGAATTCATAACAAAAAAAAACACACACACATAAAACTCTGTTCCAGATTGCTCACAATTACTCACCATTCTTCAGAATGCATTCCCACTAGTACAATGCCATACTTTTGGCAGTTAAATATTTTTTGACTTAGATGCTGAATACTGCCCTCTCATTATTAGCATCAAGGTGGCTAGATCAGGTTGAGTATAGCTCGGGTTTATCTTTCATAGTGATGAGAATAGCAGTTCATCTGCAGGACAGGTCCTGACCTGCGTGAAACCTGATGACTCTGGCCACTGAAGGGAGGGTGGAAGTACTGCCTGAAGGGATTGACTGTTAGACCCAATGGGTTTTCACACTGTCTTTCAGCTCAGATACTACTCAGATATTGGTTGATGTATGAATTGTAGCTCAGTTAGTAACAATTTGAATCCGAAAGCTGTCAACTTAAGTCTCACTCTTGAGGTTTGAGGACAGACATCTAGCGTGACAATTCAATGCAGTAAAGTTGGACTATCAGAGGTATTGGTTCTTGGATAAGGTGTTGAACTCATGCACTTGTCTGAAAAAGACTTAAAACCTTCTGCATGATTTTTCACAGAAGTATAGGGGAGTTCCCTGTGGCATTTCGCTGAGTGTTCAGCCCCAACCAGTACGTCTAAATCCATTATGTGGGAGTCTGCTGTGTGTAAATTAGCTGTTGTGTTTCCTACATGAAAACATTTTGGGATGGTTGGAAAGGTGCTGCATTAATGTCAAAATGCTTGTATCATTGAAGTTTATTTTCTGTAAAACTGGAAGAGACGAGAGACTTTCAATCATCAGTCTGGATACCATCACAGTTAAGGTGGAAAAGAAGGTGTGTTACTCCGTCATGTCAAACCATTCTTTAGACAGACTGTGATGTGTTTTTCCTTTCTGTTTAACTCCCTGTGGGTCCCATGAATATTATTACTGGTTTAGCTATGATTATCATGTAACTCTCCTTCCTAAAATAGTCCTCTGTTTATATCTGTCTGTATAAATGGGCCATTTTCACACCGATTAGCATTCTCAAAGCAATTGTTAGTCTCACATTATCATCAAACTGCTTATTTTCCATTGTCATAATTTTAAGAAAACTTAGAGGCTGCAATTAATCTACATCATATATTTTAATCTTGAGGAAAGAGAGGACGAACAAAGACAGAATTGTAATCTTACTTCAGGCATTGACATATTGTGCACTCACCAACAGATATTGTCCAAACAGCAATTATTTTCATGAATGCTTTTGTTCTTGAGTTGCAACGACTATGATGGATAGGGTTCCGTATCGCAATGTAGCGATCCAAAGATATTGCGCACAAGTGCATGATGGATGCAGTTGAAAATAGCACATCAAAATAAATCCAAATGGGACACAGTTTGGCAGGAAATGGCCAGATGTATCCTAAACAAAAGAACAGCTAGGTCAGTAAACATTTGGAACATAATCGAACCTCAGATTTATTCTTGTTTTTAAATACTTACAGGCTTTAAATTATCTGAAGTAAATGTTTATGAAATTGAAGTTCCTGTATGATAACTGAGTGAGAGCAGATGCAGAGTCCAATTTTTAGTTCAATGAAATACATCAAGAGATCGTTAAAAAAACAGCAAATTCTGCCTCGTCATAAGTGGGAGGTAGCATAAAAAAAGTCACCAGAACCTCAGGCCCTTAGCATTTTGTTTACATGGTCCACCCTTACTTTCACAAATTGTTAGTACTCCCACGATACAACAGTAACCTGCCACAAGACTGAACTTGAAAGAAAGCCTTTCATTTCTGTTGTGCCTTTCATGACCTCAGAATGTTCCAAAGAGTTTTACAGCCAATAAAGTACTTTTGAAGTGTAGACACTTCTGTGATCGAGGCAATTATGATTCATTTTGGGAGGAAAAACAAGGAAAGATAATATAACAAAGGGAGCAATTATAAAGTGTGCAGAAACAAGGAGACCAAGGGAGATATATCTGCATACATAATAGCTATACATGTGCACAAATCATTGTAGGTGGCAGGGCAGGTTAAGACATTTTTAAATAAATCATATGGGGCTGACTTATACACTCCAAACTTTGTGAACGAAATGGTAGGTCAGTTAAGAGTCAGGAACATTCTGAAAGGTAAGTGTAAAAGGATCTCACACTTAAGCACTGCTATTGATTGCTGTAATGTAATGCAGATGTGTCTCCAGTTTCTATTGCAATGATTCATTGTAGGGAATTGTCCTTCTGAGGGCAGTTCCATAGATCAACATAGTGGAATTGTTGACATGCATTACAGTGCTTTCCAGATGAAAAATGTACAGTGAAAAATGCAACATAATGTACTGTCATCTTTTGAACTATGAAATTAAGTGAAAGCCCTGGCTTACATAAAAGAAAACTGCTTTTGACACTTGGGAAATAAAACACCTATTCCTGTCAGTTAACTGACATGGAATTTATGTGGAAATTTAAAAAAAAATCCCTTCTGTTCTTCCAAGTCAAGAATATGCTATCAGCGGGAAACTATGATCATTATGAATAATAGGTTGAGTTTCAAATGCTAATGTAGGTTATTTATTCGGCTGAGCATGAATGACAACTTAAGGGGTCATAATAATAAATTATGCCTTTGATATGGCTCCTGGTTTGTACATAAACTAATAAGATAACAACTTTTACAAGATTTTTTCACATAAGCAGAATAAAGTTTTCACATCACAATATGCATCAATTATAGTGTTGTTTTATGGAAGCTTTTATTCAATGATGAGAGGTTCACAGCTTTTCCCAGTGTATGCAAAGATTTCCATTGATATTGTGTGGAATTTGAAGAATGTGCATTGTGAGTACTGGGCAATTAACTATGGAACTGCATGGAGGGAGTGATGACAGGAGATTGATAGAGGTGTTCGAAAGAGTAAATATGGAGAAAGTTCTGCCTATGGCAGAATATTAGCAAACTAGATGTCAGAGATTTAAGGCAAAATGAGAAAAACATGGGAAAGGTCATTCTTCTATTACAAGTGGTTAGGATCTGGAATATACCACCTGAAGGTGGTGGAAGTAGCTTCAGTCATGTTTGTCAAAAGGGAATTGGATAATTCTCTGAATGGAAAAGAATGGCAAAATTATCAGGGAAGATCAAGGCAGTCATTGTGCAGAGAAAACGTGAACAAAAATCGAATAAAAAAACCATCTACAATCAGATAACTTATCAGATCTCTCATTCGTAACAAAATGAACATTTAAAAAATTTGTTTTATATGTGATTTCTATTATTAATATAGATATTGGGCTAAGGTGACTTAAATACTTTTCACTGTATTTTTTTGTAAAAATACAAGTGACAATAAATTACAATTCTATTCTATTCTATTCTATTCTTTTCTATTCTATTCTAAGACTTAGCATACCTACCTCAAAGGAAAGTTAAAATTCCTTTGCTTCTATATAAAAAAATACAAAATAATTGGTTTGTAAATCCTTCGAAGAAGGCAGCTCACAATCACTTCCTCAAGGGCAACTGGGGACAGGCAATAAACACTGATCCAGCCAGCGAAATCCACATTCCAATATCATTCTATTTTAATATATTTGATCCCATATCCTTGTTTCTCTTGGCCTCAACTCATCTCAATCATCTGTAAACTCCTTTGTATATTCTTTATTCATCAGACATCGATCCTTTGTGTGTCTTCCTCCCATTACTTAGAGTTCCAACCTCAATCCCAATCCTAACCCCGACCTCTGGAATTGCACTATTAAACCATCCCAAAACATTTCCAGTGCGCAACACTTTGGTTTTCCATTTATTTTCATTTATGAAGACCTTTGCAATTGTGGATTTTTCGCATTCAAAAGACAATAGAAGCATAAAATAAAACAAAGAACTGCATTGCTGGAAATCTGAAACAAAAACAGAAATTGTTAGAGAAACTCAGCAAGTCCAGCAGCATCTGTGGAGAGAAAGCAGAGTTAACGTTTCGGGTCCAGTGACCATTCCTCAGAACAGATCTAAACATTCATTTGCGAAGGCAGCCCAGGGAAGTCCCAAGCCAACTGATTCCTGAAGAAGAGCTTATGCCCGAAACGTCGATTCTCCTGCTCCTTGGATGCTGCCTGACCTGCTGCGCTTTTCCAGCAACACATTTTTAAACTCTGATCCCCAGCATCTGCAGTCCTCACTTTCTCCCAATAGATTCATGACCTGATTCATTTATGCTGAATGGACAACCTTTAAAGTAAGTGACCATGGAGACTAGGCACACAATCTACAGATCTGAAAATAATTTTTGGTAACATGTACTGAGTTTGTTAACAGAATGTACTAAGTGTGGGGGACTTCAATGTCCATCACTTTGAGTGGCTTAGGCAGAGCCACATGATCCCACAGCTAATGGATCAGGTCTAATCTCTGCAGTCTTGCCACATCCAGTTGTAAATGGTGATGGACAATTAAACAACTCATTGGAAGAGGAGGATCCACAAATATCCCCATCCTTAATGATTAGGGAGCCCAGCACAGCAGCACAAAGAAAAGGCAAAATGATTTGCAAGCATATTCAGCCAGAAGTGCTGAGTAGATGATCCATCTCAGCCTCCTCCAGTAGTCCCCAGTATCATAGACACCACTTTACAAACAATTTGATTTACTCCATTTGATGTCAAGAAATAGTTTGAAGCATTGGATACTGCAAAGGCTATGGGCCTTGACAACATTCTGGCAACAGTACCGAAGACTTGTATTCCAGAGCTTGCCACTCCCCTAGCCAAAACTGTTTTAATTAGTTACATTACTGGCATCTACTCAACAATGTTGAAAGTTGCCCAAGCATGTCCTATACTCAAAAAACAGGACAAATCCAACCTGTTGTTGTATTTGTTCCATGTTTACTCTCGATCATCAGTAAGGTGTCATCAAGTATGCTTTCAAGGATCATTTACAGAACAGAAACCTGCTCAACCTAGTCTCCACAGGGCCACTCAGCTCATGACCTCATTACAGCCTTGGTTCAAACCTGGACAAAAGAGCTGAATTCTAGAAGTAGGGTGAGAGTGACAGCCCTTGACATTGAGGCCGCATTTGACCGAGTGTGGCATCAGGACACCTGGCAAAACTGGAGTTAATGGAAATCAGGAGGAAATGCTTTCTGGTTATTGGAGGTAAATTATGTCAGCTCCAGGACATCTCAGCCACTCCGCACTCCCCACTCCCCTTTGATATCCTGTGGAAGAAAAGTTACAAATTTCAGCAATCTAACAAGGCTTAAGGTGTAATTATTTCTGAATGATTCTTTCCCATCTTCTTATTTCCTCCCACAACAGACAGAACTCTCCCAACCAAAAGGCCAGACGTACCATCTATTTGCAATGCCCTGTCTGTGTCAGTCTCAGAGTGGGGAGTAAGAGCAGCTGATTGTGATTGTCAAAACACTGTAGCTCCCACCAACGCACTGACGCAGGAAGGCACATTGTTGGTAACATTGGGGCTGCCACTCCCTCATTGCCGTTCTCTGCTCACTCACTGCCC
>NW_025208027.1:0-13982 GCF_004010195.1 Chiloscyllium plagiosum | reverse complement strand
CACTCTCGGACTCTCTCTGAGACTCACTGTGACCTTCCCTGACACACTCTGAAACTCTCTGAATCTCTCTCTGACACATTGTAACAATCTCTGACAGACTGTGACACTTTCTGACTCCATCTGACACTCTGAGACACTCTCTGACAGACTGTGACACTCTCTAACTCTCTCTCTGACACCCTGTTACACTCTCTGTCACACCGTGACTCTCTCTGACACTCTGAGACACACTGTGACACTTTCTGACTACCTCCGACACTGAGACATGCTCTGACAGACTGTGACACAATCGGACTCTCTCTGACACTCTCTGAGACACACTGTGGCACTATCTGACACACTGCGACACGCTCTGAGACACACTGTGACACTCTGACTCTCTGAGACAGAATGTGACACTCTCTGACTCACTGTGACTCGCTCTGAGACACACTGTAACACTCTTTGACGCTCTCTGAGACACACTGTGACATTCTCTGACTCTCTCGGACACATTGTGACACTTTCTGACTACCTCTTACACACTGAAACACTCTCTGACTCTCTCTGAAACTCTCTGAGACACACTGTGACACTCGCTGACACTCTGAGACACAATGTGACACTTTCTGACTATCTCTTACATTCTGAGACACTCTCCGACAGACTATGACACACTCTGACTCTCTCTGACACTCTCTGAGACACACTGTGACACTCTCTGCACACTGTGACACTCTCGGTCTCTCTCTCTGACACCCTGTGACACTCTCAGAAACACTGTGACACTGGCTGACCCTCTCAGAGACACACTGACACTCTCTGATTCCCTCTCTGACGCACTGTTGCTCTCTCTGACTCTCTTTGAGACGCATAGTGACACTCTCTGACACTCTCTCAGTAACACTGTGACACTCTCCGAGATACACTTTGATACTCTCTGACACTCTGAGACACGCATTGATTCTCTCTAATTCTCTCTGAGACATACAATGATACTCTCTGACTCTCTTCGAAACACACTGTGACACTCACTGACACACTGTGACACTCTGAGACACACTATGACACTCTGGCTTTTTCTGATACTCTCTGAGATACACTGTGACACTCTCTGACTCTCTGTATATCACGCTCTGACACTATCTGAGACGGACTGTGACTCTCTCTGACAGACGGTAACACTCTCTGAGACACACCGTGAAACAATTTGACCCTCTCTGATACTGTCTGAGACAGACTGTGACACTCTCTAACATTTTTTGACACACGATGAGAATCACTGGCACACTCTCTGAGTCTCTCTGAGACACACTGTGACACTCTGACTCTTTCTGACACTCGCTGAGACACACTGTGACACTCTCTGACAGACGGTGATACACTGTAACACTCTCTGACACACTTTGACACCCCCTGAGACATACAGCGATACTCTCTGACTCTCTCTGAGACGTGTTGTGACACTCTCTGACATACTCTGGCACTTTCTGACACACTGTGACACTCTCAGGTACACATAGTGATACACTTTTACTCTCTCTGAGGCATGCTGTGACACTCAGACACTCTCTGACTCTCTCTGTCTGACACACAGTGACACTCTCTAAGACACTGTGACATTCTCTGTCTGTCTCTCTAAGAAAATCTGTATGACACTCTCTGTCTCTCGCTGAGGCACTGTGATACTCTCTGCGAAACACCGTGAAACACATTGACCCTCTCTGATACTGTCTGAGACACACTGTGACACACTCTGATGCTCTCTGACACCCTCTGAAACACACTGTGACACTCTTTAACAGACCGTGACACACTGTGACACTCTTCGATTCTCTCTGACACTCTCTGACCCTCTGAGACACGCATTGATACTCTCTGACACTCTCTGAGACACTTAGCGATACTCTCTGACTCTCTTCCAGACACACTGTGACACTCTCTGACACACTGTGACACATTCTGTCTCTTTCCGACACATTATGAGAAACGCTGTCACACTCTCTGACTCTCTCTGAGACACACTGTGAAACCCTCTGACTCTCTCTGTCACTCTCTGATACTATCTGAGACGGACTGTGACACTCTCTGACAGACGGTGATACACTGTGACACCCTGTGACACTCTCTGAGATACACTGTGACACTCTCTGAGAGACACTCTGACACTCACTGACACTCTGAGACATGCATTGATACTCTCTAACTCTCTCTAAGACACACAGTGACAATCTATGACTCTCTTCGAGGCACAATGTGACAATTTCTGGCACACTGTCACTCTCTCTGACTCTCTCTCACACACTGTGACACCCTGAGGCACACTGTGACACTCTGGTTATTTCTGATGCTCTGAGACACACTGTGACACTCTCTATCTCGCTCTGTCACTCTCTGACACTGTCTGAGACGGACTGTGACACTGTCTAACAGACGGTGATACACTGTGACACTCTCTACCACGCTCTAAGACACATTGTGAAACTCTCTGAGACACTGTCTGAGACACACTCTAACACTCTCTGACTCTCAGTCACTCTCTGACACTCTCTGATTGTCTCTCTGACGCACTGTGACACTTTCGAAGACACTGTGACACTCTCTGTCTGTCTCTCTAAGACACTTTGTGTGACTCTCTCTCTCTCTCGCTGAGGCACTGGGACACTCTCTGAGACACACTTTGAAACACTTTGACCCTCTCTGATACTGTCTGAGAAACATTGTGACACACTCTGATGCTCTCTGACACCCTCTGAATCACACTGTTACACTCTCTGACAGACTGTGACACGCTGTGACACTCTCTGACTCTCTCTGACACTGTCTGAGAAATGCTCTGACACTCTCTGACTCTCTGACACTCTTTGGCCCTCTGAGACACGCATTGATACTCTCTGACAATATCTGAGACGGACTGTGACACTCTCTGACAGACGGTGATACACTGTGACACACTGTGACAATTTCCGACTCTCTATATCACACTATGAGAAACACTGCAACACTGCAGCACTCTTAGACTCGAGATAGACTGTGACACTCTCTGGCACACTGTGACACCGTTTGACTCTCTCTCTGACACACTGCGACAGTCTCTGACACACTGTGTGACACTCTGAGACACACTGTGACACTCTCTGACTCTTTCTGACACACTATGAGAAACACTGCCTCACTCTCTGACACTCTCTGAGACACACTGTGACACTCTCTGACGGACGGTGATACACTGTCACACTCTCTGACACACTCTAAGTCACACTTTGACACCCACTGAGACATTAAGTGATACACTCTGACCCTCTCTAAGACACTCGAATACACCCGGAGACACGCATTGATACTCACTGACACTCTCTGAGACACACATTGATACTCTCTGACTCTCTTCGAGACATACTGTGACACTCTCTGATACACTGTGACACTCTCTGACAGACGGTGAAACACGTTCACACTCTCTGACACACTCTAAGACAGACTTTGACACCCACTGAGACATTAAGTGATACTCTCTGACTCTCTCTGAGACACTTCCTTACACTCTCTGACACACTGTGACACTCTCTGAGACACACTGTGGCACTCTCTGAGATATACTGTGACACTCTCTGACACCCTGAGACACAAATTGATACTCACTGACGCTCTCTGATAAACACTGATACTCTCTGACTCTCTTGGAGACATACTATGACACTCTCTGGCACACTGTGTCACTCTCCGACACACTGTGACACTCTGAGACACACTGTGACGCTCTGACCCTTTCTGACACACTATGAAAATCACTGCTACACTCTCTGGCTCTCTCTGACACACTGACACTCTCTGACTCTCTGACACACACTGTGACAGTCTCTGAGACACACCGTGAAACAATTTGACCCTCTCTGATACTGTCTAGGACACACTGTGACACACTCTGACGCTCACTGATACTCTCAGAAACACACTGTGACACTCTCGGACCCTTTCTGACACACTATGAGAAACCCTGCGACACTCTCTGACTCTGTCCGAGACACACTGCGACACTCTTACTCTTTCTGACACTCTCTGAGACACACTGTGACACTCTCTTACAGACGGTGAGACACTGTCACACTCTCTGACACACTCTAAGACACACTTTGACACCCACTGAGACATGCAGTGATACTTTACGACACTCTCCAAGACGCGCTGTGACCCTTTCTGACACACTGTGACACTCTCTGAGACACATAGTGATACACATTGACTCTACTTGAGACACGCTGTGACACTCTCCGACACAGTCTGACACTCTCTGACTCTGTCGGACACACAGTGACACTCTCTAAACAATGTGACACTCTCTGTCGGTCTCTCGCTGAGGCACTGTGACACTCGCTGACTCCCTCTGACACCCTGAGACACGCTCTGACAGACTGCGACACACTGTGATTCTCCCAGACACTCTCGGAAATACACTGAGACACTCTGACACGCTGTGACAATCTCTGACATGGTCTGAGACTCACTGTGACACTCTCTGACTCTCTCTCTGACGCACTGTGACACTCTGACACAAACTGAGTCTCGCTCTGACAGACTGTGACATCCTGTGACACTCTCTGACTCTGTCTGACACACTATTAGAAACACTGCCACTCTCTCTGACACTCTCTGAGACACACTGTGACACTCTCTGAGACACATAGTGATACAATTTGATTCTCTCTGAGAGACGCTGTGACACTCTCTGACACACTCTGACACTCTCTGAGACTCTCTCGGACATTCTCTATCTCTCGCTGAGACACACTGTGACACTCTATGTCTCTCGGATTCACTGTGACACTCTCTGACACACTCTAAGACACACTTTGACACCAACTCTGACATGCAGTGATACTGTCTGACTCTCTCTGAGACAGTACCTTACACTCTCTGACACGCTCTGACACTCTCTGAGCCACACTGTGACACTCTCTGAGATACACTGTGACACTCTTTGACACCCTGAGACACGCATCGATGCACTCTGACACTCTCTGAGGCACACAGTGATATTCTCTGACTCTCTTCCAGACATACTGTTACACTGTCCGACACACTGTGACACTCTCTGACAGACGGTGACACACTGTCACACTCTCTGACACTCTCGGACACACTCTAAGACGCACTTTGACACCCATTGAGACATTAAGTGATACTCTCTGACTCTCTCTGAGACAATCCCTTACACACTCTGACACACTCTGACACTCTCTGAGAAACAACACACTCTGACACTCTCTGACACTTTCTGAAACACACTATGGCACTCTCTGTCAGACCGTGACACACTGTGACACTCTCTGACTCACTCTGACACTGACTGAGACACACTCTGACACTCTCTGACTCACTCTGACACTGACTGAGACACACTCTGACACTCTCTGACTCTCTCTGAAACTCTCTGACTCTCTCTGAAACTCTCTGACACTGAGACACGCATTGGTACTGTCTGACACTCTCTGAGACACACAGTGATACTCTGTAACTCTCTCTGAGAAACACAGTGATGCTCTCACTTCGTCGAGACACACTGTGACACTCTCTGACACACTGTCACACTCTCTGACTCTCTCTCTGACACACTGTGATAATCTCTGACACACTGTGACACTCGGTCCGCACTGTGACACTCTCTGACTCTATCTGACACATTATGAGAAACACTGCCACACTCTCTGACTCTTTCTGAGACATACTGTGACACTCAAAGACACACTGTGACACTTTCTGACTCCCTCTGACACTCTGAGACACGGTCTGACAGACTGTTACACTCTCTGACTCTATCTGACACACAGTGAACCCTTTTAAGACACTGCGACATTCTCTGTCTGTCTCTCTGTGAGACACTGTGTGAAACTCTGTCTCTCGCTGAGGCACTGTGACACTCTCTGACTCCCTCTGACACTCTGAGGCACGCTCTGACAGACTACGACAATCTCTGACTCTCCCAGACACTCTCTGTAACACACTGTGACACTCTCTGAGACACACTGCGACACTCTCTGACTCTCACAGACACTCTCTGAGGCACACTGTGACACTATCTGAGATCCACTGTGACACTCTCTGACAGGCTGAGACACGCATTGATACTCCCTGACACTCTCTGAGGCACACAGTGATACACTCTGACTCTCTTTGAGACATAATGTGACCCTCTCTGACACACTGTGACACTCTCTGACTCTCTCACTGACATTCGCTGATAATCTCTGAAACACTGTGACACTCTGAGACACACTGTGACACTCTGACTCTTTCTGACACACTATGAGAAACACTGCCATACTCTCTGACTCTCTAAGTCACTGTGACACTCTCTGTCTGTCTCTCTCTCTCTGAGGCGCTATGTGACACTCTCTGTCTCTCGCGTAGACACATTGTGAAACACTCTGAGACAGACTATGACACTCTCTGAGACACACCGTGAAACACTTTGACCCTCTCTGATACTGTCTGAGACACACTGTGACACACTCTGACGCTCTCTGACGCTCTCTGAGACACATTGTGACACTCTCTGACTCTTTCTGAAACACTATGAGAATCGCTGCCACGATCTTTGACCACTCTCTGAGACACATTGTGACACTCTGACTCTTTATGACACTCTCTGAGACACACTGTGACAATCTCTGACACGCTGTGACACTCTGACTCTTTCTGACACACTATGAGAATCACTTCCACACTCTCTGACTCTCTCCAAATAACGCTGTAACACTCTCTGACTCTCTCTGTCCGACACATAGTGACACTGTATAAGACACTCTCTGTCTCTCTCTCTCTGAGACACTGCGTGACACTGTCTCTCGCTGAGATACTGTGACACTCTTTGAGACAGACTGTGACACTCTCTGAGACACACCGTGAAACACTTTGACCCCGTCTGACACTGTCTGAGACACACTGTGACACACACTGACACTCTCTGACACTTTCTGATACACACTCTCTGTCAGACCGTGACACACTGTGACACTCTCTGACTCTCTCTGACTCGCTCTGAAACTCTCTGACACTCTAAGACACGCATTGATACTCCCTGACACTCTCCCTGACACTCCCACACACAGTGATACTCGAGAACTCTCTCTGAGACACACAGAGATACTCTCTCACTTCATCGAGACACACTGTGACACTCTCCGACACACTGTCACACTCCCTGACTCTCTCTCTGTCACACTGTGATAATCTCTGACACACTGTGACACTCGGTGACACACTGTGACACTCTCTGACTCTTTCTGACACATTATTAGAAAGACTCCAACACTCTCTGACACTCTCTGAGACACATTATGACACTCTACGACACTCTGAGACACACTGTGACACTTTCTGACTCCCTCTGACACTCTGAGACACGCTCTGACTGACTGTGACACTCTCTGCCTCTTTCTGAGTCTCTCTGAGACACACTGTGACTCTCTCTGACACACTATCATACTGTCTGACTCTCTCCCAGACACTATATGACACTCTCTGACACACTGTGACACTTGCTGGCACTCTCTGAGACACACTGTAACACTCACTGACTCACTTTGAGACACACGGGGACACTCTCTGATTCTCTCTGCTACTCTCAGAGACACACTGTGACACTCTCTGACTCTCTCTGACTCGATCTGAAACTCTCTGACACTCTGAGACACGCATTGATACTCCCTGACACTCTCCCTGACACTCCCACGCACAGTGATACTCGAGAACTCTCTCTGAGACACACAGAGATACTCTCTCACTTCTTCGAGACACACTGTGACACTCTCCGACACACTGTCACACTCTTTGACTCTATCTCTGTCACACTGTGAAAATCTCTGACACACTGTGACACTCAGTGACACACTGTGACACTCTCTGATTCTTTCTGACACATTATGAGAAAGACTCCAACACTCTCTGACACTCTCTGAGACACATTATGACACTCTACGACACTCTGAGACACACTGTGACACGTTCTGACTCCCACTGACACTCTGAGACACGCTCTGACTGACTATGACACTCTCTGCCTCTCTCTGAGACTCTCTGAGACACACTGTGACTCTCCCTGACACACTGTCATACTGTCTGACTCTCTCCCAGTCACTATATGACACTCTCTGACACACTGTGACACTCACTGACTCACTTTGAGACACACGGTGACACTCTCTGACTCTCTCTACTACTCTCAGAGACACACGGTGACACTCTCTGACTCTCTGATACACTCTGAAACACACTGTGATACTCTCTGACTCTCCTTGATACTCTCTGTAACACACTGTGACACTCTCTGACAGACTGTGACACTTACTGACTCTCTCTGACACTGCCTGAGAAACACTGTGACACTCTCTGACTCTCCCGGACACTCTCTGTAACACACTGTGACACTCTCTGAGACACACTGCGACACTCTCTGACTCTCACTGACACTGTCTGAGACACACTGTGACAGTCGCGGACACTCTCTGACCAACTGTGAGACATTGTGACACACTCTGATACACTGTGACATACTCTGGCCCTCCCTGACACTCTCTGAAACACACTGTGGCACTCTCTGAGACACACTGTGACATACTCTGACTCTCTCTGACACTCTCTGGAACACACTGTGGCACTCTCTGACAGACTGCGACACACTGTGACACATTTTGACTCTCTCTGTAACTCTCTGAGACCCACTTTGACAATCTCTGACTCTTTGAGGCATGCTGTTCCACTCTTTTATACACTGTGCCACTCTCTAACACTCTCTGTCACTCTCTGAGAAACTCTCTGAAACTCTCTGACAGACTGTGTGACAGACTGTGACACTCTGTGAGACACTGTTACACTCTTTAAGACACTGTGACACATTCTGACACTTTCAGAGACATACTGTATCCCTCTCTAAGACACTGTGATAATCTCTGACTCTCTCTGAGACATACTGTGATACTGTCGGACAGAAAGTGACACATTGTGACACTTCCTCACTCTTTTGACACTGCCTGAGACATACCGGGACACACTCTGACCCTCTTTGACACACTCTGTAACACACTGTGATAGTCTCTGACTTTCTCTGACACTCTATGACACCCACTGTGATACTCGCTGACACTGTCTGAGACACACTGTGACATTCTCTGACTCACTGTTACACTCAGTTACTCTGTCTGACACTCTCTGAGACACACTGTGACACACTGCGACACACGGCGACACTCTCTGACATCTCTGAGACACACTGTGACTCTCTCTGACAGACTGTGTCACAGAGCGACACTCTGAAAATCTCTGAGACATCCTATGACACTCTCGGACACTCTGTGACAGTGCCTTAGACACACTGCGACACTCTCTGATGGACTGTGACACACTTCGACACTCTCTGAAACAGACTGTGACACTCTCTGACACTCTCTGAGGCACACTGTGACAGACTGTGACAATCTCTGACATTCTCTGAGACACACTGTTACTCTCTCTGACGGACTGTGACACACTGCGACACTCTCTGATAATCTCTGAGACATGTTGTGACACTCTCGGAGATCTAGACACTCTGAAACAAGCTGTAACACTCTCTGAGGCACACTGTGACGCACTCTGACACTGTCTGACACACAACATAAAACTCTCATATCCTCTCTGAGACACACTGTGACAATCTCTGACACACTGTGACACTCTGACTCTTTCTGACACACTATGAGAATCACTTCCACACTCTCTGACTCTCTCCAAGTCACGCTGTAACACTCTCTGACTCTCTCTGTCTGACACATAGTGACATTCTATAAGACAACGTGACACTCTCTGTCTCTCTCTCTCTCTCTGAGACACTGCGTGACACTGTCTCTCGCTGAGACACTGTGACACTCTTTGAGACAGACTGTGACACTCTCTGAGACACACCGTTAAACGCTTTGACCCTGTCTGATACTGTCTGAGACACACTGTGACACACTGTGACACTCTCTGAGACACACTGACACGCTCTGACTCTCTCTGACACTCTCTGATGCACACTGTGACAGACTGTGACAATTTCTGACGTTCTCCGACACTCTCTGAGACACACGGTGACACTCTCTGACTCTCCCTGACACTGTCTGAGACACACTGTGACACTCTCTGATACTCTCTGAGTCAGACTGTGACACTCTCTGACAGACTGTGATACACTGACACTCTCTGACTCTCTCTGACACTCTCTGTGAGACACAGTGATACTCTCTGAATCTCTCTGAGACACATTGTGACACTCTCTGACACATTCTGACACTCTGTGACTCTCTCTATGACACACTGTGACACCCTTTAAGACACTGTGACACTTTCTGACACTCTCAGAGACATACTGTATCCCTCTCTAAGACACTGTGATAAAGTTGGACACTCTCTGAGACATACTGTGATACTCTCTGACAGACTGTGACACACTGTGGCACTCCATGACCCTCTCTGACAATCCCTGAGATACACTGTGACACTCCCTGAGACACACTGTGACACACAGTGACCCTCTTTGACACTTTCTGTAACACACTGTGATAATCTCTGACTTTCTCTGACACTCTCTGACACTGTCTGTGAGACACACTGTGACATTCTCTGACTCAATCTAACACTGAGACACGCTATGACACACTGCAACACTCTCTAATATTCTCTGAGTAACACTGTGACTCTCTCTGACAGACTGTGACAGACTGTGATACACTCTGACACTCTCTGAGGCACATTGTGCAACACTCTGACACAACGTAAAACTTTCATTCACTCTTTGAGACACACTGTGACACATTCTGTCTCTCTCTGATCGATCGTGAGACAGTGAGACACACTGTGACACTCTCTGTCAGACTGTGACACACTGCAACACTCTGATACTTTCTGAAACAGACTGTGACACTCTTTGACTCTCTCTGAGGCACACCGTGACATTCTCTGACAGACTGTGACACACTGAAAATCGCTGACATTCCCTGACACTCTCTGAGACACACTGACACGCTCTGACTCTCTCTGACACTGTCTGAGACACACTGTGACACGCTCTGATCGACACTGACACACTTATGACTCTCTGAGACACGCTGTGACACTCTCTGACACACTGTTACACTCTTTAAGACACTGTGACACCTTCTAACACTCTCAGAGACATACTGTAATGCTCTCTAAGACACTGTGATAATCTCTGACTCTCTCTGAGACATACTGTGATACTGTCGGACTGACTGTGACACACCGTGACACTCCCTCACTCTCTCTGATACTCCGTGAGACACACTGCGACACTCTCTGCGACACACTGTGACACACTCTGACCCTCTTTGACACTCTCTGTACCACACTGTGATAGTCTCTGACTTTCTCTGACACCCACTGTGATACTCTCCGACAAAGTCGAAGACATACTGTGCCACTCTCTGATATACTTTGACACTCTCTCAGTGTCTCTGATACACACTGTAACATTCTCTGACTCACTGTTACACTCTCTAACTCTCTCGGACACTCTCTGAGACACAATGTGATTCTCTCCGTCAGACTGTGTCACATTGCGACACTCTCTGAAAATCTCTGAGATATGCTGTGACACTCTCGGACACTCTCTGATAGTGCCGTAGACACACTGCCACACTCTCTGACGGACTGTGACACACTGCGACATTCTCTGAAACAGACTGTGACACTCTCTGACACTCTCTGAGGCACACTGTGACACTTTCTGTCTCCCCCTGACCGATTGTGAGACAGTGAGACACACTGTGACACTCTCTCACTGACAGTGACACACTGCAACACTCTCTGAGACACACTATAACACACTCTGACCCTCTTTGACGCTCTCTGACTTTCTCTGACACTCTCTGACACCCACTGTGACACTCTCTGACACTGACTGAGACACACTTTGCCACTCTCTGATACGCTTTGACACTCTCTTACTGTCTCTGAGACACACTGTGACATTCTCTGATTTACTGTTACACTGTCTAACTCTCTCTGACACTCTCTGAGACACACTGTGACACACTGCGACACTCTCTGACATTCTCTGAGACACACTGTGACTTTCTCTGACAGACTGTGTTACACTGCGACACTCTCTGACAATCTCTGAGACATGCTGTGACACTCTCGGACTCTCACTGTCACTGTCTGAGGCACACTGCGACACACTCTGAAACAGACTGTGTCACACTGTGACAATCTCTGACATTCTCTAACGCACTCTGTGACACACGGTGACACTCTCTGCCTCTCTCTGACACTGTCTGAGACACACAGTAACACTCCCTGACACTCTCTGAAACACACTGTGACAATCTCTGTCTCTCTTTGACCGATTGTGAGACAGTGAGACCCACTGTGCCACTCTCTTACATTCTCTGAGACACACTGTGACACTCTTTGACTGACTGTGACAATGTCTGACATTCTCTGCCAGACTGTGACACACTGTAACACTCTCTCACAGACTGTGACTCACTGCGAACTTCTGACACTCTCTGAAACAGACCGTGACCCTCTCTGACATTCTCTGAGGCACACTGTGACACTCTGACTGACTGTGACAATCTCTGACATTCTCTGACACGCTCTGAGACACACTGTGATACTCTCTGGCTCTCTCTGACCGACTGTAAAACGCTGAGACACACTGTGACACTCTCTGACCGAAACTGACACACTGTGACACTCTCTAAGACACACTGTGACACACTCCGACCCTCTTTGACACTCTGAGACAGACTGTGACTCTCTCTGACACTCTCTGAAACGCACTGTGACCCTCTCGGTTAGAGTGTGACTCAGTGTGACACTTTTTGACACTCTCTGGCTCTCTCTGATACACACAGTGACACTCTCTGATTCTCTCTGAGACACACTGTGACACCCTCTGACTCCCTCTGACACTCTGTGAGACACACTGTGACACTCTGACACACTGTTAAACTGTTTAAGACACTGTGACACCTTCTGACACTTTCAGAGACATACTGTATCCCTCTCTAAGACACTGTGATTATCTCTGACTCTCTCTCAGACATAGTGTGACACTTTCGGACTGACTGTGACACACTGTGACACTCCCTCATTCTCTCTGACAGTCCCTGAGACACACTGTGACACACTCTGAGAAACATTGTGACACAATCTGACCCTTTTTGACACTCTCTGTAACACACTGATAGTCTCTGACTTTCTCTGACACTCTCTGACACTGTCTGAGACATACTGTGCAACTCTCTGATATACTTTGACACTCTCTCACTGTCTCTGAGACACACTGTGACATTCTCTGACTGTTCCATTTATTAAACTGGGCAGTTATTAAGCATTGCATTAACTTAATCTCAAGACCAAACAGGTTCCTCTGAATTCCATCCTCTGGCTGCTGATCTCCCTGAGCCGTCGTGTTTCTTTTTTTTAATGTGAGAAGGTTTTACATGAAAAGGTAGTTTGGTTGAAATTGTTTTCTAATTTCTTTGAGAGAAAGATGCGAGATGGACATTTAGCTCTCGGACTCAACAGCAAGTTGCTCGCTATTTGATGGCAGTTGCTCTCCCTCATACTTTCAAAATACTGGGTTTATATAATACACACGACTCAATAAACTCTTATAATCAGTTTCAAGGCGACAAAACAATCAAACCAAATACCATTTGTTTCTGGTATCCTGGGTATAACTTAAACTAATTGGGTAAATAGGAATAGTGGCCAGAGCAGCAGCCAAACCTCAGGTAATTGGAACATGTATCTATTTTGGAAAAGCTCATCTCTCAGATGGCAGGTGTTGCTGTGCTTAAATTCAAAAAGCACTTTCGATCTTGCAGTCAACACACACTCTGTTGACTTTGGAACAATAAGTATTCGTTGGTTACAGTTCTAGATACAGACTGTATATCCATCTGTACTGTCACCAAAAAAAACAGATTCATCGACATTGCAGTCACCCCTACCCC
>NW_025208026.1:8812-13975 GCF_004010195.1 Chiloscyllium plagiosum | reverse complement strand
CAGTTCTGTATCCAAATGGCTAGTTCTCCCTGTATTTCATAACATTTAAACTGGCTAACCAGTCACCCATGGGGAACCTTGTCGAAGTCTTACTGAAGTTTAAATAAATCACATTGTCCACCGCTCTGCCCTCATCAATCCTCTTTGATACTTCTGCAAAAATCTCAATCAAGTTTGTGAAACATGATTTTCCACTCACAAAGCAATGTTGACTATCCCTAATAAGTCCTTGCCTTTCCAAATAGACGTACATCCTGTCCCTCAGGGTTCCCTCCAACAACTTGCCCACCACCGCTGTCAGGCTCACTGCTGTATAGTTCCCTGGCTTTTCCTTACCACCCTTCGTAAACAGAGGCACCACATTCGCCAACCTCCACTCCTCTGGCACCTCACCTATGACTATCGATGATACAAATATCTCAGTAACAGGCCCAGCAATCATTTCCCTGGCTTCCCACAGAGTTCTAGGGTACACCTGATCAGGTCCTGGGGATTTATCCACTTTTATGCGTTTCAAGACATCAGCACATCCTTCTCTGTAATATGAACATTTTGAAGGTGTCACCATTTACATTATAGATCTTCCATGTCATTTTCCACAGTAAACATTGATGCAAAATGCTCATTAATTATCTCCCCCAACTCCTGCAGCTCCACACAAAGGCCTACTTGCTGATCTTTGAGGGGGCCCTATTTATTCTTTTGTCCTTAACATCTTTGTAACATCCTTTTGGATTCTTCTTAATTCTATTTGCCAGTGTTATCTCATGACCCCTTTTTGCCATGTTGATTTCCCTCTTAAGCATACTCATACTGCCTTTGTACTCTTCTAAGGATTCACTCAATCTAGTCAGACAACATGTTCTTTTTCTGTACAAAACAAAATGTGCACTCTTTACTTTTGTATCATAAAATGTTGTTAGGTGTTTATATTTTAGTTCCATCAATATAGAATCAGCTTAATTGTTTTCACAATGATGCAATTATTGTTCAGTTGAATAATTGTAGTTAATATTTCATCATTGCCCAATTCACAAACATGGCAAACACCTGATTATTGTTCAGGTCAGTAAACCCACCACGTTGCAGACATTGTCATGACCAACATTAAAAATGGATTCCAAAAGGCCTGAATTCAGGCACCGTGCTACTGGACCTCACAGCAGCCTGTGGCACTCAGTGAGACACTGGCCTATTCCTGAGTCTGTTAAGGTAATTTCCAACCTGGGTCAGGGCAATCATTCAAACATTCCGTCAAAGTAAATCATTTGGATTCCACCTTGGGCAGGAGGAAACTAGCCAAGAGGCTATCACTGTTCTCAGTGTAGTTACAAATACTGCCTAAATTAGATTTCAATGATTGAGCAGGAACTAGGTCTTACGAATTCATCCCCAGTCAGAGCCTGGCCCAGAGAGCACTTGTATGGACATGGAGTGCCAGAAACACATGGTGTTGCTTATGGTGATGACATCTGGCATGTCCCCTATACTCCATACATCTGCTCCCTGGACCAGACACTGGGTGAAAATGTTCACAATTGACAGTCTTCTGTAGCATCTTGTGTCTTACAGTGAATCCTCTGAAATTATATCCAATAAATGTATCTTTACATTCACCAGTATTAAAGTAATTTTTTACATGTCTGTGGATGGTCAGATATTAATGCATGGGTCACCCAACAGAATGTATCTGAAGAAACCAGGGGCTAACGGCAAGCCAAAAATCAGTTTAATAACTGAACTGTGGATTTTGTCTGGTCGAGGTAACCGCACATATTGTGCTGACACTTGGGGGACTGTAACCATGCACACCAAAACTGGAAGTCTTGGTCTAACGTCCCTCCCCAGCTTCCTGACCTCACACACCTCACTCCCTCACACACATCACTCGCTCACACACCTCACTCCCTCACACACCTCACTCCCTCACACATTCACCAACTGATGAGAATTCACAAACTGAGAGAAACTTGGAATATAGAACAGTACAGTACAGTAAGAGCCCTTCAGCCCTCAATTTTTTCGTCGGCCTTTTATCCTACTCTAAGATCAGACTAACCTACATAACCTACAATGTAATAACTTCCATGTGCCTATCCAAGTGCCTTCTTAATTATCTCAATGTATCTGACTCTATTACCATCACTGGCAATGCACTTCACTCCCACCACTCTCTGTGTAAAGTACCTACCTCTGACATCCCCCCAAAACCTTACGCCAATCAACTTAAAATTACACCCCTTGTTGAAAAGACTCTGGCTATCCAATCTTTGTCTCTCAACATCTTGTATATCTCTATCAAGTCAGCCATCATTCTTCTTGGCTCCAGGGAGAAAAGTCCTAGCTCCCTCAAACTTTCTTCCTAAGATATATCCTCCAGTCCTGGCAGCATCCTGGTAAATCTGCTCGGCACACTCTCTGAGGCTTCCACATGTTTCCTATAATGTGGCAAGCAGAACTGAACACAATATTCCAAGTGTGGTTGAACCACAGCTTTATAGAGCTACACATTAACCTCGCTGCTCTTAAACTCAATCCCCCTGATAATGAAAGCCAACTTCTTAACAACTCTATCAACTTGGGTGGCAACTTTGTGTGATCTATGGACATGGACCTCAAGATATCTCTGTTCTTCCACATTGCCAAGAATTCTGCCTTTAACCCTATATTCTGTATGCAAATGCACTCTTCCAAAATAAATCACTCCACACTTTTTAAGGTTGAACTCTATCTGCCACTTATCAGCCCTGATCTGCATCTGGTCAAAGTCCTGTTGCAACCTACAACAGCCCTCCACACTATTCACAACTCCATCAATCTTCATGTCATCGGCAAACTTACTAACCCACCATTCCACTTCCACTTCAAAGTCATGTATAAAAATCACAAACAGCACAGGTCCCAGTGCGGATCCCTGTGGAGATGTTATAGAGAGAGGAATGCAAGGCTGGAGATGTTATAGAGAGAGGAATGCAAGGCTGGAGATGTTATGGAGAGAGAGGAAAGCAAGCCTGGAGGTATTACAGAGATGGAAACGCAGGCTCTAAATGTTATAGGGACAGTAAAGCAAGGCTGGAGATGTTACAGAGATTGGGAAGCAAGGCTGGAGATGTTGCAGAGACAGGATAGCAAGACTGGAGAAGTCGCAGAGATAGTAAAGCAAGGCTGGAGATTTTATGGAGAGAGAGGAAAGCAAGGCTGAAGCTGTGGCAGAGAGAGATCAAAACAAGGCTGGAGATGTTACACAGACAGGAAAGCAAGCGGGAGATGTTACAGAGACAGAAAAACAAGGCGGACATGTTACAAAGATGGGAAAGCAATGAGGTGTTTGTGACAGAAACAGGAAAGCAAGGCTGGAGATGTTATGGAGAGAGAGGAAAGCAAGGCTGGAGATATTACAGAGATGGGAAAGCAGTCTCTAAATGTTTCTTGGATAGGTAAGCAAGACTGGAGGTGTTACAGAGATAAGAAAGCAAGGCTGGAGATCTTACAGTAATGGGAAAGCAAGGCTAGAGATATTATGGAGAGAGAGGAAAGCAAGGCTGGAGATATTACAGAGATGGGAAAGCAGGCTCTTAATGTCACAGCGATAGGAAAGCAAGTCTGGAGATGTTGCAGAGATAGGAAAGCAAGGCTAGAGATGTTCTGGAGAGATAGGAAAGCAAGGCTGGAGATGTAATGGAGAGAGAGGAAAGCAAGGCTGGAGTTATTACAGAGGTGTGAAAGCAGGCTCTAAATGTTTCAGGGACAGGAAAGCAAGGCTGGAGTTGTTACAGAGATAGGAAAGCAAGGCTGGAGATGTTATGGAGAGAGAGGATAGCAAGGCTGGAAATATTACAGAGATGCGAAAGCAGGCTCTAAATGTTACAGAGACAGAAAAGCAAGCATGGAGATGTTACAGAGATAGGAAAGCAAGGCTGGAGATGTTATGGAGAGAGAGGATAGCAAGTCTGGATGTATGACAGAGAGAGGAAAGCAAGGCTGCGGATGTGATGGAGAGAGAGGAAAGCAAGGCTGGAGATGTTACAACGATAGGAAAGCAAGGCTGGAGATGTTATGGAGAGAGGGGAAAGTAAGGCTGGAGATGCTGCAGAGATAGGGAAGCAAGGCTGGAGATTTTGCAGAGATGGGAAAGCAAGACTGGAGGTGTTACAGAGATAAGAAAGCAAGGCTGGAGATCTCACAGTAATGGGAAAGCAAGGCTAGAGATATTATGGAGAGAGAGAGGAAAGCAAGGCTGGAGATACTACAGAGATGGGAAAGCAGGCTCTTAATGTCACAGTGATAGGAAAGCAAGGCTGGAGACATTGCAGAGATAGGAAAGCAAGGCTAGAGATGTTATGGAGAGACAGGAAAGCAAGACTGGAGATGTGACAGAGGGAGAGGAAAGCAAGACTGGAGATGTTATAGAGATAGGAAAACAAGGCTGGAGATGTTACAGAGATAGGAAAGCACAGCTGGAGATATTATAGAGAGAGGAAAACAAGGCTGGAGATGTTATGGAGAGATAGAAAAGTAAGGTTGGAGATGCTACCGAGAGAGGAAAGCAAGGCTGGAGATGTTAAAGACAAAGGAAAGCAAGACTGGAGATGTTACAGAGACAGGAATGCAAGGCTGGAACTGTTGCAGAGAGTGGAAAGCAAGGCTGGAGATGTTTTAGAGAGAGGAAAGCAAGGCTAGAGATGTTGCAGAGAGAGGAAAGCTAGGCTGGAGATGTTTTAGAGCGAGGAAAGCAAGGCGGGAGATGTTACAGAGATAGGAAAGCACAGCTGCAGATGTTTAGAGAGAGGAAAGCAAGGCTAGAGATGTTGCAGTGATAGGAAAGCAAGGCTGGAGATGTTACAGAGACAGGAATGCAAGGCTGAAACTGTTGCAGAGAGAGGAAAGCAAGGCTGGAGATGTTTTAGAGAGAGGAAAGCAAGGCTAGAGATGTTGCAGTGATAGGAAAGCAAGGCTGGAGATGTTATGGAGAGAGAGGAAAGCAAGGCTGCAGATGTTATGGAGAGAGAGGAATGCAAGGCTGGAGATGTTACAAAGAGAGGAAAGCAAGGCTGGAGATGTTATCGAGAGAGAGGAAAGCAAGGCTGGAGATGTTACAGAGATAGGAAAGCAAGGCTAGAGATGTTACAGAGATCGGAAAGCAAGTCTGGAGATGTTACAGAG
>NW_025208026.1:4628-7627 GCF_004010195.1 Chiloscyllium plagiosum | reverse complement strand
TGCAGGGGTAGGCCATTCTGCCCTTCGAGCCTGCACCAACATTCAATATGATCATTGCTGATCATCCTTAATCAGTATCCTGTTCCTGCCTTATCTCCATAACCCTTGATTCCACTATCTTTGAGAGCTCTATCCAACTCTTTCTTAAATGAATCCAGAGACTGCGCCTCCACTGCCCTGTGGGGCAGAGCATTCTACACAGCCACCACTCTCTGGGTGAAGACGTTTCTCCTCATCTCTGTCCTAAATGGTCTACCCTGTATTTTTAAGCTGTGTCCTCTGGTTCGGGACTCACCCATCAGCGGAAACATGTTTCCTGCTGCCAGAGTGTCGAATCTTTTCATAATCTTATATGTCTCAATCAGATCCCCTCTCAGTCTTCTAAATTCAAGGTTATACAAGCCCAGTCGCTTCAGTCTTTCATTGTAAGGTAATCCTGCCATTCCAGGAATTGACCTCGTGAATCTGCGCTGCACTCCCTCAATAGCCAGAATGTCTTTTCTCAAATTTGGAGACCAGAACTGCACACAGTACTCCAGGTGTGGTCTCACCAGGGCCCTATATAGCTGCAGAAGCACCTCTTTGCTTCTGTACTCAATTCCTCTTGTTATGAAGGCCGGCATGCTATTAGCCTTCTTCACTACCTTCTGTACCTGCATGCTTGCCTTCATTGACTGGTGTACAAGAACACCCAGATTTCTCTGTACTGCCCCTTTACATAAATTGATTCCATTGTGGTAGTAGTCTGCCTTCCTGTTCTTGCCACCAAAGTGGATAATCATACATTTATCCACATTAAACTGCATCTGCCATGCATCTGCCCACTCACTTAACTTGTCCAGGTCACCCTGTAATCTCCTAACATCCTCATTACATTTCACCCTGCCACCCAGCTTTGTATCATCAGCAAATTTGCTAATGTTATTGCTGATACCATCTTCTATATCATGAACATATATTGTAAAAAGCTGCGGTCCCAGCACGGATCACTGCGGTACCCCAAGGACACTGCTATTGCTGATACCATCTTCTATATCATGAACATATATTGTAAAAAGCTGCGGTCCCAGCACGGATCACTGCGGTACCCCACAGGACACTGCCTGCCATTCCGAAATGGAGCTGTTTATCACTACCCTTTGTTTCCTATAAGCCAACCAATTTTCAATCCACCAAGCCTGGAGATGTTATGGAGAGAGAGGAAAGCAAGGCTGGAGGTATTACAGAAATGGGAACGCAGGCTCTAAATGTTATAGGGACAGGAAAGCAAGGCTGGAGATGTTTTCGAGAGAGAAAAGCAAGGCTGAAGATGTTGCAGAGATTGGAAAGCAAGGCTGGAGATGTTATGGAGACTGAGGAAAGCAAGGCTGGAGTTGTTGCAGAGATAGGAAAGCAAGGCTGGAGATGTTATGGAGAGAGAGGAATGCAAGGCTGAAGTTATTACAGAGATGGGAAAGCAGGCTCTAAATGTTACAGGGACAGGAAAGCAAAGCTGGAGATGTTACTGAGATAGGAAAGCAAGGCTGCAGATGGGACAGAGGGAGAGGCAAACAGGGCTGGGTATGTTACGGAGAGAGAGGAGAGCAAGGCAAGAGATATTACAGTGATAGGAAAGCAAGGCTAGAGATGTTATAGAGAGAGTAAAGCAAGGCTGGAGATGTTACACAGATGTGAAGGCAGGCTCTAAATATTACAGGGATAGGAAAGCAAGGCTGGAAGCGTTATAGAGAGAGGAAAGCAAGGCTGGAGATGTTGCAGAGATAGGAAAGCAAGGCTGAAGTTATTACAGAGATGGGAAAGCAGGCTCTAAATGTTACAGGGACAGGAAAGCAAAGCTGGAGATGTTACTGAGATAGGAAAGCAAGGCTGCAGATGGGACAGAGGGAGAGGCAAACAGGGCTGGGTATGTTACGGAGAGAGAGGAGAGCAAGGCAAGAGATATTACAGTGATAGGAAAGCAAGGCTAGAGATGTTATAGAGAGAGTAAAGCAAGGCTGGAGATGTTACACAGATGTGAAGGCAGGCTCTAAATATTACAGGGATAGGAAAGCAAGGCTGGAAGCGTTATAGAGAGAGGAAAGCAAGGCTGGAGATGTTGCAATGAGAGGAAAGCAAGGCTGGAGATGTTACGTAGAGAGAGGAAAGCAAGGCTGGAGATGTTGCAATGAGAGGAAAGCAAGGCTGGAGATGTTACTGAGATAGGAAAGCAATGATGGAGATGTTACAGAGATAGAAAAGCAAGGCTCGAGATGTTAGAGAAGAGGAAAGCAAGGCTGCAGATGGGACAGAAAGAGAGGCAAACAGGGCTGGGGATGTTACGGAGAGAGAGAAGTGCAAGGCAAGAGATATTACAGTGATAGTAAAACATGGCTAGAGATGTTATAGAGAGAGTAAAGCAAGGCTGTAGATCTTACAGAGACAGGAAAGCAAGGCTGGAGATGTTACAGAGATGTCAAAGCAAGCTCTAAATGTTACAGGGACAGGAAAGCAAGGCTGGAGATGTAACAGAGATAGGAAAGCAAGGCTGGAGATGTTATAGAGAGAGTAAAGCAAGGCTGGAGATGCTGCAGAGAGAGGCAAGCAAGGCTGGAGATGTTATGGAGACTGAGGAAAGCAAGGCTGGAGTTGTTACAGAGATAGGAAAGCAAGGCTGGAGATATTACAGAGATGGGAAGGCAGGCTCTAAATGTTCCAGAGATAGGACAGCAAGGCTGGAGATGTTGCAGAGAGAGGCAAGCAAGGCTGGAGTTGTTACAGAGATAGGAAAGCAAGGCTGGAGATGCTGCAGAGATAGGGAAGGCAGTCTCTAAATGTTACAGAGATAGGACAGCAAGGCTGAAGATGTTGCAGAGAGAGGCAAGCAAGGCTGGAGTTGTTACAGAGATAGGAAAGCAAGGCTGGAGATGTTGCAGAGAGAGGAAAGCAAGGCTGGAGATGTTACAGGGGTGTCAAAGCAAGCTCTAAATGTTACAGGGACAGGAAAGCAAGGCTGGAGATGT
>NW_025208026.1:0-4486 GCF_004010195.1 Chiloscyllium plagiosum | reverse complement strand
GGAAAGCAAGGCTGGAGATGTTGCAGAGAGAGGCAAGCAAGGCTGGAGTTGTTGCAGAGATAGGAAAGCAAGGCTGGAGTTGTTACAGAGATAGGAAAGCAAGGCTGGAGATGTTACAGGGGTCGGAAAACAAGGCTGGAGATGTTATGGAGAGAGAGGAAAGCAAGGCTGGAGATATTACAGAGATGGGAAGGCAGGCTCTAAATGTTTCAGGGACAGGAAAGCAAGGCTGGAGATGTTACAGAGATGGGAAAGCAAGGCTGGAGATGTTGCAGAGAGAGGAAAGCAAGGCTGGAGATATTATGGAGAGAGAGGAAAGCAAGGCTGGAGATATTGCTGAGAGAGCAAAGCAGGTCTTGATATGTTATAGAGAGAAGAAAGCAAGGCAGGAGATGCTGCAAAGATAGGAAGGCAAGACTGGAGATGTTGTAGATGGAGCAAAGCAAGGCTGGAGATGTTGCAATGAGAGGAAAGCAAGGCTGGAGATTAGATGAGATTACATTACAGTGTGGATTAGATTAGATTACATGACAGTGTGGAAACAGGCCCTTCGGCCCAACAATCCACACCGACCCGCCGAAACGTAACCCACCCATACCCCTACATTTACCCCTTACCGAACACTACAGGCAATTTAGCATGGGCAATTCACTTGACCTGCACATCTTTGGACTGTGGGAGGAAACCGGAGCACCCGGAGGAAACCCACGCAGACACGGGGAGAACGTGCAAAGTCCACACAGTCAGTCGTCTGAGGCGGGAATTGAACCCGGGTCTCTGGCGCTGTGAGGCAGCAGTGCTAACCACTGTGCCACCATGCCGCCCACGTACAGATGTTACGGAGGGAGTGGAAAGCAAGGCTGAAGTTATTACAGAGATGGGAATGCAGGCTTTAAATGTTTCAGGGACAGGAAACCAAGGCTGGAGATGTTACAGTGATAGGAAAGCAACGCTGCAGATGGGACAGAACGAGAGGAAAACAAGGCTGGGGATGTTACAGAGAGAGAGGAAAGCAAAGCTGGAGATATTACAGTGATAGGAAAGCAAGGCTGGAGATGTGATGGAGAGAGAGGAAAACAAGGCTGAAGTTATTACAGAGATAGGAAAGCAGTCTCTAAATGTTACAGGGAGGGGAAAGCAAGGATGGAGATGTTATAGAGACAGGAAAGCAAGGCTGGAGATGTTACAGAGATGGGAAAGCAACGAGGGGGTTGTGACAGAAATTGGAAAGCAAGGCTGGAGATGATAGAGAGAGAGGAAAGCAAGGATTCAGATGGGACAGAAGAGAGGAAAACAATGTTATGGAGAGAGAGGTAAGCAAGGCTAGAGATGTTATGGAGAGAGAGGAGAGCAAGGCTGGAGATATCACAGGGATAGGAAAGCAAGGCTGGGGATGTTACAGAGAGAGTAAAGCAAGGCTGGAGATGTTGCAGAGAGAGGAAAGCAAGGCTGGGGATGTTGCAGAGAGAGGAAAGCAAGGCTGGAGATGTTATGGAGAGAGAGGACAGCAAGGCTGAAGCTTTTCCAGAGATGGGAAAGCAGGCTCTAAATGTTTCAGGGACAGGAAAGCAAGGCTGGAGATGTTACAGAGATAGGGAAGCAAGGCTCGAGATGTTAGAGAAGAGGAAAGCAAGGCTGCAGATGGGACAAAAAGAGAGGCAAACAGGGCTGGGGATGTTATGGAGAGAGAGGAGAGCAAGGCAAAAGATATTACAGTGATAGAAAGTGAGGTCTGCAGATGCTGGAGATCAGAGCTGAAAATGTGTTGCTGGAAAAGCGCAGCAGGTCAGGCAGCATTCAGGGAACAGTAGAGGTGGAAGAGAGCTTCTTCAAGGAAGGCATCCTTGTAAGAAGATTCGCAGTCGGTTAAAATCTACTGATTCCTGAAGAAGGGCTTATGCCCGAAACGTCGATCCTCCTGTTCCCTGGATGCTGCCTGACCTGCTGCACTTTTCCAGCAACACATTCTCAGCCCATATTACAGTGATAGGAAAGCAAGGCTGGAGATGTTATAGAGAGAGTAAAGCAATGCTAGACATGTTACAGAGAGAGGAAAGCAAGGCTGGAGATGTTATAGAGAGAGTAAAGCAAGGCTGAAGGTGTTACAGAGATAGGAAAGCAAGGCTGGATGTGTTATGGAGAGGGAGGATAGCAAGGCTGGAGATATTACAGAGATGGGAAGGCAGGCTCTAAATGTTACAGGGATAGGAAAGCAAGGCTGGAGAAGTTATAGATAGAGTAAAGCAAGGCTGGAGATGTTGCAGAGAGAGGAAAGCAAGTCTGGAGATGTTACGGAGAGAGAGGAAAGCAAGGCTAAAGTTATTACAGAGATGGGAAAGCAGGCTCTAAATGTTTCAGGGACAGGAAAGCAAGGCTGGAGATGTTACAGAGATAGGAAAGCAAGGCTAGAGATGTTGCAGACACAGGAAAGCAAGGCAGGAGATGTTATGCAGACAGAGGAAAGCAAGGCAAGAGATGTTGCAGAGAGAGGAAAGCAAGGCTGGAGATGTTATAGAGAGAGAGGAAAGCAAGGCTGGAGATGTTGCAGAGAGAGGAAAGCAAGGCTGGAGATGTTGCAGAGATAGGAAAGCAAGGGTGAAGTTATTACAGAGATGGGAAAGCAGGCTCTAAATGTTACAGGGAGGGGAAAGCAAGGTTGGAGATGTTACAGAGATAGCAAAGCAAGGCTGGAGATGTCATGGAGCGAGAGGAAAGTAGGGCTGGAGATATTACAGAGATGTGAAGGCAAGCTCTAAATGTTACAGAGATAGGAAAAACCGGGCTGGAGATGTTAAAGAGAGAATAAAGAAAGGCTAGAGATGTTGCAGAGATAGGAAAGCACGACTGGAGTTGTTATGGAGAGAGAGCAAAGCAGGTCTTGATATGTTATAGAGAGAGGAAATCAAGGCAGAAGATGTTGCAAAGATAGAAAAGCAAGACTGGAGACGTTGCAGATAGAGCAAAGCAAGGCTGGAGATGTCACAGAGATAGGAATGCAAGGCTGGAGATGTTACAGAGATAGGACAGCAAGGCTGGAGTTGTTACAGAGATAGGAAAGCAATAATGGAGATGTTACAGAGATAGGAGAAAGTGAGGTCTGCAGATGCTGGAGATCATAGCTGAAAATGCGTTGCTGGAAAAGCGCAGCAGGTCAGGCAGCATCCAGGGAACAGGAGAATCGACGTTTCGGGCATAAGCCCAAAGAAGGGCTTCCTGAAGAAGGGCTTATGCCCGAAACATCGATTCTCCTGTTCCGTGGATGCTGCCTGACCTGCTGCGCTTTTCCAGCAACACATTTTCAGCATGTTACAGAGATAAGAATGCAAGGCTGGAGATGTTATAGCGATGGGAAAGCAATGCTGGGGCTGTTATGGAGAGAGAGGTAAGCAAGGCTAGAGATGTTATGGAAAGAGAGGAGAGCAAGGCTGGAGATATTACAGGGATCGGAAAGCAAGGCTGGAGATATTACAGAGAGAGTAAAGCAAGGCAGGAGATGTTACAGAGATAGGACAGCAAGGCTAGTGATGTTGTAGAGATAGGAATGCAAGGCTGGAGATGTTGCAGAGAGAGGAAAGCAATGCTGGAGATGTCACAGAGAGAGGAAAGCAAGGCTGGAGATGTTACAGAGATCGGAAAGCAACGGAGATGTTACAGAGACTGGAATGCAAGGCTGGAGATGTCACAGAGAGAGGAAAGCAAGGCTGGAGATGATATGGAGAGAGAAGAAAGCAATGCTGGATTTGTTGCAGAGATAGAAAGCAAGGCTGGAGATGTTATGGAGAGAGAGGAAAGCAAGCCTGAAGTTATTACTGAGATGGCAAAGCAAGCTCTAAATGTTTCAGGGACAGGAAAGCAAGGATGGAGATGTTACAGAGATGGGAAAGCAACGAGGGAGTTGTGACAGAAGTAGGAAAGCAAGGCTGGAGATGTTAGAGAGAGAGGGAAGCAAGGCTGCAGATGGGAGAGAAAGAGAGAAACACAAGGCTGGGGATGTTATGGAGAGAGAGGAGAGAAAGGCTGGAGATATGACAATAATAGGAAAGCAAGGCTGGAGTTGTTACAGAGATAGGAAAGCAAGGCTGGAGATGTTATGGAGTGAGATGATAGCAAGGCTGGAAATATTACAAAGATGTTCAAGCAGGCTCTAAATGTTACAGGCATAGGAAAGCAAGGCTGGAGATGTTGCAAGATAGGAAAGCAAGTCTGGAGATGTTACAGAGAGAGAGGAAACCAAGGCTGGAGATGTTACAGAGAGAGGAAAGCAAGGCTGGACATGTTATGGAGAGAGAGGGGAAACCAAGGCTGGAGATGTTGCAGAGATCGGAAAGCAAGGCTGGAGATGTTACGGAGATAGGAACGCAAGGCTGGAACTGATATGGAGAGAGAGGAAAGCAAGGCTGGAGTTGTTGCAGAGATGGGAAAGCAGACTCTAAATGTTTCAGGTACAGGTAAGCAAGGCTGGAGATAGAACATAGAACATAGAACA
>NW_025208025.1:12239-13973 GCF_004010195.1 Chiloscyllium plagiosum | reverse complement strand
ACACTGGATCAGGAGAGACTCATTCAACTGCTCTAGACTGGGACACAGGAACAGGAGGGAGTCAGTCAATAGTTTGAGCGTGGGACACAGAAACAGGAGCGAGTCATTTAACTGGTCGAGATTGGTACACAGGAACAGGAGGCATTCACTCAACTGCTCTCGACCGGAACACTGGATCAGGAGAGAGTCATTCAACTGCACGAAACTGGAACATAGGAACAGGAGAGGGCAATTCAACTGCTCGAGATTGGGACACGGGAAGAGGAGGCAGTCATGCATCTGCTCGAGATTAGGAAACAGGAACAGGAGGGAGTCATTTAACTGCTCGAGACTGGGGCACAGGAACAGGAGGGAGTCATTTAACTCCTCGAGATCTGGTCACAGGAACTGGAGGGAGTCATTCAACTGCTCGAGACTGGGACACAGGAACAGAAGGTAGTCACTCAACTGATCGAGCGTGGGACACAGGAACAAGAGGGAGTCATTTAACTGCTCGAGACTAGGATACAGGGACAGGAGGTAGTCACTAAACTGCTCGAGCCTAGGACACAGGAACAGGAGAGCGTCATTTAACTGCTTGAGACTGTCACAGGGACAGGGTGGAGTCCCTCGACTGCTCGAGACTGGGGCACAGAAACAGGAGGCATTCATTCAAATGCTCTAGACCGGAACACTGGATCAGGAGAGAGACATTCAACTGCTCGAGACTGGGACACAGCAACAGGAGAGAGTCAGTCAACAGCTCGAGCGTGGGACACAGGAACAGGAGGGAGTCATTTAACTGCTCGAGACTGGGACACAGGGAGAGGAGGCAGTCACTCAACTGCTCGAGTCTGGGTCACAGGAATTGGAGGGAGTCATTCAACTGCTCGAGACTGGGACACAGGAACAGGAGGGAGTCACTTAACTGCTCGAGCCGGGTACACAGGAACAAGAGGGAGTCATTTAACTGCTCGAGACTGGGACACAGGGACAGGAGGGAGTCAGTCAACTGCTCGAGACTGGGACACAGGAACAGGAAAGCGTCATTTAACTGCTTGAGACTGGCACACGGGGACAGGACGGAGTCACTCGACTGCTCGAGACAGTGGCACAGGAACAGGAGGCATTCACTCAGCTGCTCTAGACCGGAACACTGGATCAGGAGGGAGTCATTTAATTGTTCGAGACTGGGGACACAGGGACTGGAGGTAGTCACTCAACTGCTCGAGCCTAGGACACAGGGACAGGAGGTAGTCTCTAAACTGCTCGACACGAGAACACAGGAACAGGAGGGCGTCATTTAACTGCTTGAGACTGGCACATAGGGACAGGACGGAATCACTCGACGGCTCGAGACTGGGGCACAGGAACAGGAGGCATTCACTCAACTGCTCTAGACCAGAACACTGGTTCAGGAGTGAGACCTTCAACTGCTCGAGACTGGGACACAGGAACAGGAGGCATTCACTCAACTGCTTGAGACTGGCACATCGGGAGGAACTGGAGGGAGTCACTCAACTGCTCGAGATTGGGACACGGGAAGAGGAGGCAGTCATTTAACTGCTCGAGACTGGGACACAGGAACAGGAGGGAGTCATTTAACTCCTCGAGATCTGTTCACAGGAACTGGAGGGAGTCATTCAACTGCTCGAAACTGGGACACAGGAACAGAAGGTAGTCACTCAACTGATCGAGCGTGGGACACAGGAACAAGAGGGAGTCATTTAACTGCTCGAGACTGGGACACAGGGA
>NW_025208025.1:8570-11684 GCF_004010195.1 Chiloscyllium plagiosum | reverse complement strand
GGGAAAGGAGCGATGACTCAACTGCTCGAGACTGGGAAACAGGAACAGGAGGCAGTCGCTCAACTGCTCGAGATTGGGACACAGGAACAGGAGGTAGTCACGCAACTGCTCGAGTCTGGGTCACAGGAACTGGAGGAAGTCACTCAACTGCTCGAGACTGGGTCACAGGAACTGCAGGGAGACACTCAACTGATCGAGAATGGGTCACAAGAACAGGAGGCATTTATTCCACTGCACGAAACTGGAACACAGGAACAGGAGAGAGTCATTGAACGGCTCGAGATTGTGACACAGGAAGAGGAGGGAGTCACTCAACTGCTCGAGGCTGGGAAACAGGAACAGGAGGCGGTGACTCAACTGCTCGAGACTGGGATACAGGAACAGAAGGGAGTCACTCAACTGCTCGAGACCGGGACAAAGGGGCAGGAGGGAGTCATTCAACTGCTCGAGTCTGGGACACAGGGAAAGGAGCGATGACTCAGCTGCTCGAGACTGGGAAACAGGAACAGGAGGCAGTCACTCAACTGCTCGAGATTGGGACACAGTAATAGGAGGTAGTCAAGCAACTGCTCGAGTCTGGGTCACAGGAACGGGAGCGAGTCACTCAACTGCTCGAGACTGGGTCACAGGAACAGCAGGGAGACACTCAACTGCTCGAGACTGGGTCACAAGAACAGGAGGCAGTTAAACCTCTGCACGAAACTGGAACACAGGAACAGGAGACAGTCATTCAACTGCTCGAGACTGGAACACAGGAACAGGAGAGAGTCATTCAACTGCTCGAGACTGGGACACGGGAACAGGAGGCAGTCATGCAACTGCTCGAGACTGGGAGACAGGAACAGAAAGGAGTCAATCAACTGCTCGTGATGAGGAAACAGGAACAGGAGGGAGTCACTCAACTGCTCGAGATGGGGACACAGGAACTGGAGGTAGTCACGCAACTGCTCGAGACTGGGACACAGGAACAGGAGGGAGTTAGTCAACTGCTCGAGACTGGGTCACAGGGACAGGAGGTAGTCACTCAACTGCTCGAACTGCGACACAGGATCAGAAGGCAGTCATTCAACAGCTCGAAAATGGGACACAGGAACAGAAGGAAAACAGTCAGCTGCTCGAGACTGAGACACAGGAACTGTAGGGAGTCACTCAACTGCTCGATTCTGGGTCACAGGAACTGGAGGGAGTCATTCAACTGCTCGAGACTGGGACACAGGAACAAAAGGTAGTCACTCAACTGCTCGAGCGTGGGACACAGGAACAGGAGGGAGTCATTTAACTGCTTGAGACTGGGACAAAGAAACAGGAGGGAGTCATTTAACTGCTCGAGACTGGGACACAGGGACAGATGGTAGTCACTCAACTGCTCGAGCCTAGGACACAGGGACAGGAGGTAGTCACTAAACTGCTCGAGCCTAGGACACAGGAACAGGAGGGCGTCATTTAGCTACTTCAACTGGGACACAGGGACAGGACCGAGTCAGTCGACTGCTCGAGACTGGAAGACAGGAGAGAGTCATTCAACTGCTCGAGATTGTGACACAGGAACAGGAGGCATTCACTCAACTGCTCTAGACTGGAACACTGGATCAGGGGAGAGTCATTGAACTACTCGAGACTGGGATACAGGGACAGGAGAGAATCATTCAACTGCTCGAGACTGTGACACGGGGACAGGAGGGAGTCATTCAACTGCTCGAGACTGGGGCACAGGGATAGTAGCGGTGATTCAACTGCTCGAGACTGGGAAACAGGAATAGGAGACAGTCACTCAACTACTCGAGATTAGGACACAGGAACAGGAGGAAGTCACGCAACTGCTCGAGTCTGGGTCACAGGAACTGGAGGGAGTCACTGAACTGCTCGAGACTGGGTCACAGGAACAGCAGGGAGACACTCAACTGCTCAAGACTGGGTCATTAGAACAGGAGGCAGTTATTCCACTGCACGAAACTGGAACACAGGAACAGGAGACAGTCATTCAACTGCTCCAGATTGGGACATGGGAACAGGAGAGAGTCATTCAACTGTTCGAGACTGGGACACAGGAACAGAAGGCAGGCATTCAACTGCTCGAGATTGGGAAACAGGAACAGGAGGGAGTCACTGAACTGCTCGAGACTGGGAAACAGGAACAGGAGGGAGTCACTCAACCGCTCGAGATTGGGACGCAGGAACAGGAGTTAGTCTCGCAACTGCTCGAGACTGGGACACAGGAACAGGAGGCGGTCACTCAGCTGCTCGAGACTGCGGCACAGGAACAGGAGGGAGTCACTCAACTGCTCGAGTCTGGGACTCAGAATCAGAAGGTAGTCACTCAACTGCTCAAGACTGGGGCACAGGAACTGGAGGCAGTCACTCATCTGCTCGAGACTGGGACAAAGGAACAGGAGGGAGTCAGTCAACTGCTCGAAACTGGGACACAGGGACAGGAAGGTTTGAGTCAATTGCTCGAGAATGGGACACAGGAACAGGAGGCATTCACTCAACTGCTCTCGACCGGAACACTGGATCAGGAGAGAGTCATTCAACTGCTCGAGACTGGAACACAGGGACAGGAGAGAGTAATTCAACTGCTCGAGACTGGGACACGGGAACAGGAGGCAGTCATTCAACTGCTCGAGCTGGGACATGGGAACAGGAGGCAGTCATGCAACTGCTCGAGACTGGGAGACAGGAACAGAAGGGAGCCAATCTACTGCTCGTGATTAGGAAACAGGAACAGGAGGGAGTCACTCAACTGCTCGAGATGGGGACACAGAAACAGGAGGTAGTCACGCAACTGCTCGAGACTGGGACACAGGAACAGGAGGGAGTCAGTCAACAGCTCGAGACTGGGGCACAGGGACAGGAGGGAGTCAGTCAACTGCTCGAGACTGGGACACAGGAACAGGAGGCAGTCACTCAACTGCTCGAGATTGGTACACAGGAACAGGAGGCATTAATTCAACTGCTCGAAACTAGGACACAGGGAAATCTGGATCAGTGGTGCTGGAAGAGCACAGCAATTCAGGCAGCATCCGAGGACAGGCAAAATCGACGTTTCGGGCAAAAGCCCTTCATCAGGAATAAAGGCAGAGAGCCTGAAGCGGGGAGAGATAAGCTAGGGGAGGG
>NW_025208025.1:6820-7673 GCF_004010195.1 Chiloscyllium plagiosum | reverse complement strand
GAATCAGGAACAGGAGGCGGTGACTCAACTGCTCGGGCGTGGGACACAGGAACAGGAGGGAGTCACTCAACTGCTCGAGACTGGGACACAGGGACAGGATGGAGTCATTCAATTGCTCGAGACTGGGAAACAGGAACAGGAGGGAGTCACTCAACTGCTCGAGATTGGGACGCAGGAACAGGAGGTAGTCACGCAACCGTTCGACACGGGGACACAGGAGCAAGAGGCAGTCATTCCACTGCTCGAAACTGGAACACAGGAACACGAGAGAGTCATTGAACTGCTCGAGATTGGGACACAGGTACAGGAGGGAGTCACTCAACTGCTCGAGACTGGGAAACAGGAACAGGAGGCGGTGACTCAACTGCACGAGACTGGAACACAGGAACAGGAGGGAGTCACTCAACTTCTCGAGACTGGAAACAGGAACAGGAGGCGGTGACTCAACTGCACGAGACTGGGACACAGGAACAGGAGGGAGTCACTCAACTTCTCGAGACTGGCACACAGGGACACGAGGGAGTCAGTCAACTGCTCGAGACTGGGACACAGGGAAAGGAGCGGAGACTCAACTGCTCGAAAAAAGGACACAGAAACAGAAGGTAGTCACTCAACTGCTCAAGACTGGGAGACAGGAACAGGAGAGGGTCATTTAACTGCTTGAGACTGACACAGGGACAGGATGGAGTCACTCGACTGCTCGAGCCTGCGGCACAGGAACAGGATGCATTCACTCAACTGCTCTAGACTGGAACACTGGATCAGGAGAGACTCATTCAACTGCTCGAGACTGGGACACAGGAACAGGAGGGAGTCAGTCAATAGTTTGAGCGTGGGACACAGGAACAGGAGG
>NW_025208025.1:4740-5870 GCF_004010195.1 Chiloscyllium plagiosum | reverse complement strand
TCACAGGAACTGGAGGGAGTCATTCAACTGCTCGAGACTGGGACACAGGAACAGGAAAGCGTCATTTAACTGCTTGAGACTGGCACACGGGGACAGGACGGAGTCACTCGACTGCTCGAGACAGTGGCACAGGAACAGGAGGCATTCACCCAGCTGCTCTAAACCGGAACACTGGATCAGGTGGGAGTCATTTAATTGCTCGAGACTGGGGACACAGGGACTGGAGGTAGTCACTCAACTGCTCGAGCCTCGGACACAGGGACAGGAGGTAGTCTCTAAACTGCTCGACACGAGAACTCAGGAACAGGAGGGCGTCATTTAACTGCTTGAGACTGGCACATCGGGACAGGACGGAATCACTCGACTGCTCGAGACTGGGGCACAGGAACAGGAGGCATTCACTCAACTGCTCTAGACCAGAACACTGGTTCAGGAGTGAGACCTTCAACTGCTCGAGACTGGGACAAGGAACAGGAGGCATTCACTCAACTGCTCTAGACCGGAACACTGGATCAGGAGAGAGTCAGTCAACTGCTCGAGACTGGAACACAGGAACAGGAGAGAGTCATTGAACTGCTCGAGTTTGGGACACAGGAACTGGAGGGAGTCACTCATCTGCTCGAGACTGGGACACAGGGACAGGAGGTAATCATTCAACTGCTCGAGACTGGGACACAGGGAAAGGAGCGATGACTCAACTGCTCGAGACTGGGAAACAGGAACAGGAGGCAGTCGCTCAACTGCTCGAGACTGGGACACAGGAACAGGAGGGAGTTAGTCAACAGCTCGAGATTGGGTCACAGGGACAGGAGGGAGTCACTCAACTGCTCGAACTGCGACACAGGATCAGTAGGCAGTCATTCAACAGCTCGAAAATGGGACACAGGAACAGAAGGAAAACAGTCAGCTGCTCGAGACTGAGACACAGGAACTGTAGGGAGTCACTCAACTGCTCGATTCTGGGTCACAGGAACTGGAGGGAGTCATTCAACTGCTCGAGACTGGGACACAGGAACAAAAGGTAGTCACTCAACTGCTCGAGCGTGGGACACAGGAAAAGGAGGGAGTCATTTAACTGCTTGAGACTGGGACAAAGAAACAGGAGGGAGTCATTTAACTGCTCGAGACTG